>NC_139994.1:54782423-54889753 GCF_964263955.1 Coregonus lavaretus
GTGCTGGTTCATCGCTTCCAAGCCAAAACAAACTCACCGTGAGGGAAGGCGATGGCTGTCCAGCAATGACTGAGTAACGCAGGAGACAGGGGGTTGGGGATAGGGGGTTGGATGACAGGCCAGTGTCCCCAGCTGAGGTGTGAGAGCACGGAGAGCCAAGTAGAGCCAAACCATTTTGAAGTAGTACATATTTTCTAAGGGATCCAGCTATATTCTTCTCTTAGCTTTATCCAGCTATAATACTCAGCTAATGTATGTATTTTACTCTTTCTTGTGGATATTCCTTCTCCCTCTATCCTTTCTTCCATGATGTCGGTCCATCTCTCTCTCTCTCTCTCTCTCTCTCTCTCTCTCTCTCTCACTCTCTCTCTCTCTCTCTCTCTCTCTCTCTCTCTCTCTCTCTCTCTCTCTCTCTCTCTCTCTCTCTCTCTCTCTCTCTCTCTCTCTCTCTCTCTCCCTCCCTCGCTTTTGTGCCTGTGTGTTAGCCCCATGCAAGCAACTGCATCCCTCCATTTTTCCTCACTAGCATGCCACTGCATCTGCATAAACACTTCAGCTGCTCTGCTCAGCACCAGGATTCTCCCCAATACTGCACTAGCCTTGAGAGGAAAGACTAAAATACAGACAGAATAACCCCCGTCCACCACCCATCTCCTCACTTTAACACTCTAAGGGAAGTTGTCTGCCTCCGTCAGTGCAGTGCAGTGCTTTAGCCCAACTGGGGTGTGTTAGCCCTGCATGCTAAGGGATATGGTGGAGGATATGAGACACATGAGAGGGAGAAAATGGCTGACTCTGCCTGCTCAACAGATGGCACCATCCTCAGAGCCAGTCCTGTGTGTCCATGCCCGGCTGACTGTCCTAACCTCTCCCGCAAAGGCGGGGGAAAAAGAGTAACAAATGTCCCCGGACAGGACACGCACACGTGTAGGGAGGATTTTGGTGCTAATGAGCTAACACGGACGAATGCTATATGGCAATACATTGTTCGGTTAATATGTGGATACTTTGCATGGATAGAAAGGGCCTTTGTTGCCATAGGACTGTGCCTATGTTTGTGGTTTTTCTGTTGTTTTACCTCTAGAGCCTCTCTCTCTCTCTCACTCTCTCACTCTCTCGCTGTCTCTCTCTTCCTCTCCCTCTCCTTTTCTCCAAACCCTGCTCGTTTAATTTGTGTGGATTCAGGAGTATTGAAAAAGGGCATAATTGTCCCTGGTGAGCCTGGAAGACAGAGAGAGCGAGAAGCAGTGGTGGCGGCAAGCAATCGTTCTGTGTCTGGTTGAACAATGGCTAGGAGGGTGGAGATTAGACATGGTGTGTGTCCAAAATGGTACCTTATTTTGACCAGGGCCCATAGGGCAAGCAGTGAATTATGTAGTGAATGGGGGTCTATTTAGGACACAGCTACTGATTTAACGAGACTAAACAGCTCTGCAATTCATTAGCGTTATTAAATGCAAAGAGCTACTAAACAGCACCAAACAAAACACAACATGCCCTAGAGGTTAATAGAGATCTCTAATGGTTTTGCCTTTGTGGTTGTTTGTTTGCCCTCTGCCATCTTTCCCATTGGGCTCTTAAACTCTCTGGCAGCTAGACACGTTGACGATCCGTTGATTATTATTGATCATTGATACATGTTGCTTTAAATCCCTCCTAAACCATCCCTCTAAGGGGTCCTGGTCAAAAGTAGTGCACTACAGTATATAGGAAATAGGGTGCCAATTGGAACGCAACCTAAGTCACCCTGGGGCCTAATGCTGGTTTAATTGATTCTCTCTACTGATGGCATGTCGTATCCCAGTGGAGTGAATGCTCCTCTTTTAACACATCAAATAACTATCGACAGGCTCCCCCGGATCTCTGTAAACACTCTAACTGTTTACGTGCCCAAACCTCTCTATCTCTCTCGCTCTCCTTCACACACACACACACACACACACACACACACACACACACACAACACACACACGCACACACCCACACACACATGCGCACGCACACACACACACACAGGTTGCGGCACAAATAGCACCATATTCCCTATGGGCCCTGGTCCAAAGAAGTGCACTATAAAGAGAAAAGGGTGTTAGGATGCAACCACTCTCTCTATCGTTCCCTCCATTATAGCCCTCGATTAACCACTTGGGAAGTGGAAGAGAGAGAGAGAGAGCATATCAGGAGGCATGCTAGTGTGTTTTCATGTAGCGGTTCTCCAGGCTCAACTAGAATCAGGGGGCAGGTTAGCGTGTTTCCATGCAGAGGTCAAATTGTGCATGGCTCTGTAGCGAACATAATGTGCAATGTAATTACTCAGTACACTGTGAGGAACAGGCTTTCCCATAGTGTCATTATGTGATATGAAAGAGGCAGTCATCACGGGCGTTATCAAAGGGCTCGAGCTCGACCACATGTCACTGTGTCATTCAGATGGCTGTCAGTGTCAGTGTGTGAATAGATTCTAGAATATTGGATGGAATAATGTGATACATATTTTCATGGAGTGTAAATGTCAATGGTCATTAACTCGATGCACTCTGGGATATTTATTCATCCATAGAGCCAAACATTCATAGGACTACTGGCTGGCACGTACATACACATAGGAATGCATGCACACAGAGGCTCCTGTGAGCACACTGAGTAGCATCTCCTAGCCAGACTAAGGGCTAATGATAATGTATTCCCCTGATGCCAGGTAGTTGTACATTGTGTGTTTTATGCATGCCTCCCCTAATATGAATTATTGTAAAATAGTGTTGTATTTGCATATGGGCTTTCAGGTTGTTCTGAAATTAGCATTTTTACAACAGTTCAAATTAAATCCCACTGCTTAATTTGCAAGCATGGTAATTTGATTTAAATTGAGTCCATTCCACTCCCCACTACACTCATAGTCATACCCTCATGCTTGCAGCACACACACACACACACACACACACACACACACACACACACACACACACACACACACACACACACACACACACACACAATTACACACACACCCAGGTATTACACGATAACATATTTCCTGAGAATGACATTAAATTAGGCAGAATGAAACTATTGACATTGTAATTATGTACAAAAAATAATCAGCGCCAAAAAATACACCAAATAGCACAACTGTTCAGGAGCCCGTAAAATGGCTGCTATTCCCTCCAGCGCGATTTGATACTGTATTAGCGTGGTACGTACGGCCCGGTACATCACTGGGGCCAGCCAAGTCATTATTTTTGCTACCGCATGGCAAGAGGGACCGGAGCGCAAAAGCTCCTGAACAGCTTCTACCCCAAGCCATAAGACTGCTGAATAGTTAATCAAATGGCTACCCAGACTATTTGCATTAACCCCCTTTTTATTTGTATCTTGTTTGCACTGACTCTCTTGCTCTGGCTCGTTGTACACTCACTGGACTCTACCCACACACTCACACATACTACACTGATACCCACACACATAAACACACACTCACACATTACATATGCTCACAAATGCAAAACACACACACGCATATTGACGCCACACACACACACACACACTCACACATAGACACACTTTCACACTCTTCACATACGCTGCTGCTACTCTGTTTATTATCTATCCTGATTGCCTAGTCACTTTTACCCTTACCTACATGTACATATTACCTAAATTATCTCAGCTACTTTGTACCCCTGCACATTTACTTGGTACCGGTACTACTTGTATACAGCTTCGTTATTATTATTTAATTGTGTTACTATTTCCTTTTTTATAGATATTTTGCTGATCTTTTCTTACTTTTTAACTCTGCATTGTTGGGAAAGTGCTCAGAAGTGATCATTTCACGGTAAAGTCTACACCTGTTGTATTCGGCGCATGTGTGAAATACATTTATATTTGTTTTGATTTGAACCCTCAACAACAGTGTCTAATTACAAACCTGTGGTTAAGTCACACGCAATCTGATCACAAGACCATGGAAACATAATTAGCATCTCGGATGGCCACGATAACATTGTGCTTAATTACGTTTACATGGTCTTGTGATCAGATTGCGTGCGACTAAACCAGGGGATTATTTTTACAACAGGTGTAATTTGACCATCCACAGTACCATACAAAGGTCATGCCAATTTCCAAAGCTCGTTGGCATATTTGTCCACCGAACTAAGACTACAAATATATGTTTTCCCATTTACAATACACACCTAATTCAAACCAAAATTGAAAGGAATTCTGACTGATTTTACCTCAGGTTTGGCATATTTGTCCATCAATGAAGGAATATAAAGCCTGATTTAAGCTGGATGCTCCCATTAAGAGAACACAAACAGCCAGGGTTCACACAGTCTAGCATGCCTTTGATGCCGGGATCAGCCGGTGAGCCGAACACAATGCCAGCTGTTTTGCGTACCCCCGGCTTACGCTTGGCACAACGTTTAGCATGCTGGCATATGCTAAAGCGGATCACTCCTTGGTATGCCAATGCACCCTGTAACAATGCGTGACATCACTAGAGTGACTGTGCAATTAATAGGTTGGAGCTTTGGGATTATTGGATTTGGACACTGTCTTCATTGGATGTGCTTTACCATCATATAATTATTCCCCTTACAGAGTAAAGGGTAGTGTTTTGGTGGGTACGTCAATGTGGATGATCAATGTTAGTAAATTAGTACGTAAGATGTTACGGTTGAAAAAAGGTTAAACAATCCACGTTTTTTATTTTTTTCTGTGAGTTTGAAAATCGCCTTGTTATCTGGGACAGATCTAAATTAACTCCCAAGTTGTCGACCCTTGATGACCCACAAGAACCCATTCTCATTGATCTTAAGAAATTCTTGAGGAGGTGAGAGCTATATCAGAACCTCTTAGCCTAGCTTATACCAGAAGGATATGTGCAGCCATGTTTTGGTATGGAATGCACAATATATTTATGGGACACTTCATGCAGGTGTTCAGTCCTGGCCAGGGCCCTTTCTGACATTCACTTGCCTTTCCCTCCAGGTCAGTGTGAGCTATGTTGTGAGGTTCACTGAGGTCAGCCCTCAGAGGTACAGTAGTGGTCCAGTGGGAGCAAACTCCCACAGTGGTCATTTGAACTGCTTTAAAACACAGATGGCCAGTTAGGAGTTGGAGGAGGAGGGGTATTCTGTACTAGACTTCTCCCTTTTGGGATATGAAGTCTAACTCTCGTGTTATCTGGTGGTTTTATACTGATCTATATGCCCGACCTACTTATATGGCACAAGTTAAATAATCAACATATGCCATATCACCATTCAAGACAAGGCATTGTCAGTTGAAATGTTAGGAATCCCAACCCTTCACTAGGAGCTGCAGGAGCTGCAATAAAGCTTCTTTTTTTTTTGCCCTGGTTTGGTTGAAGAGGGATCACATCCAATCAATTAACGGCTTAATAACCTATGCTGGGCTAATTAGTCAGATGCGTGACAACAACCTCACAGCCTATTAACAGGCCCCGGATCAGGGTGGTTTAGCGGATATCCTCTTGAGCCGAACATGTCTCCAGCGCGCTCGTAGAGATCGTTTTAGCAACCTTATTAACGGAATATAATAAATGTATCAACTGAGTTATGCATATCAGATGCAGGCACCTCGATGAAGGTTATGGGTGCAGCATTTTGATATGTGTGGAGAAAATCAGAGGAAACGTAGGAAAATAAAGAGCGACATGGGAGAGTTGGGAAGAGTAAAACAACACCAGATTGTATCAGGGCCCGATGCCTCCCCTCACTCACTCGCTCACTCGCTCACTCATTCATTCACTCACTCATTCTGCCTCAAAAACAGCATAGTTCTATTTCTTTGCTTTGACGTATGAGTGTGTTGCTGTTTAGGCTTTATTGTAGTATATGTTATGGTAGATGAGGGGGAAAGATTCCAATGAGAGGTGAAAATACTCTCACGCCGAAGGCCTTGATTCTAATGATGCAATGCACTAAGTGCCCATCCGACCGCCGCTGCAGAATATTTACATGCCGACAGGCACGTAACACACACACACAAAACAACAATTTTCCACTAGTGGGTAGCTGCTCCCGCTAAAGACACACACAAGCATACATTCACAAGCACACACAGTTTATCTCGCACATACACAAAGAGGGACAACCCTTGCTCACACACAAGCCTATTCTCTTACAGAAACACCCACAGAACACACACACCGTTGGCATCACCCCACTGATGAGATGTTTATATGGCATCCATCAGATCCTCACTAGGACCGCCCCATCCCCTAAACGTTCCAGGCCGGCCCTCTCGGGGGTGACATCCATTTCATTCATCATAATTTGCCAGCTAATTAATTGTCCTCTCCTCACCATCAGTCATATTTAATATGAATATTGACTAATAATAAGTGTAGCTAATTAGTGTAGGACAGGGGTTGGGTGACGACAATGCAGGAAAGTTTATCTGTACTGTCTGTCAGACGAGACTTTATCTCTCTCTCCTCTTTCGCTCTCTCCCTCGCTTTGCAAAGAAGGAGAGAGAGGGTGAGACGATCCCTCCTGCTCTCCAAGGGGATGGAAAGAGAGAGTGGGAAAATCTTATTTGGGATCTGTGTAGGCACAAATCCTGACATTATCGGCTCTGTTTGACAGCTGCTCTCTCATATATGAGAGAGAGAGAGAGAGAGATACTTTTTAAAAACTTTTTGTATTTCTTTAATGATACATCCGCATTTCATTGACCCTGTTCCTCCTTGTTGGTCAACTTTGCATGAGCAAACAGAAAGTTCAACAACAAATATTTGGCCTTTTCCTTATTCGAATACCTGTACCCCATTATAAACATCCCGACAGTAAACTCCACCCCCAACCTCTCACACAGACATTCCAACAGAGACATTAATGGCATTAACCTGGCGCACACAGAAAACACATGATGCACAGTTTCACTCATGACACAGAAAGGACACCCCTGTCCGACTCCCGGGTCGACCCGTGCCAACCAGCTGTTAGTGGCCTGGGCTTCATGTAGAACCCACCACTGGAGGTCCCCAGACCTCTTTGGTACTGGGAGTTTGTAGAGCCCCCTCCATCTAAAACCCACCATACTCTCCGCCCCACATACCCTCTGTCACTGATGTGCCTTCACTCCTGTTAGGCTCCTAATGTTCCTCACCTGTAGAGGGCTTTACCTCCAACCCCCTCAAACTCCCCCAGGCTTGGAGTGTTAAAATCTAACAAGTCCTCCAGACCCCCTTGCCAGTCCCCAGTCTCAGCCCTCCCCTGTAGTGGCAGAAACATTGGTGGCCCCTCCCCCTTTGGCCGCTCAAACATCCCACTTACCGGCTCAGACAGTGCCTCCTGGACCTCCCCCAGGAATCTCTCCAGCAGCCTAAGAGATGTTAGTCCTGTTTGTTGTGCCAGGACTTCCGGCCTTTTCCACCCCTCCTCTCCCAGCAGCCGCAGGTCACCCAGCCTTAGTAAACCCGTTGCCATCAGTCGCCTCTGCAGGGTGGCCTACTGAACCGATCTCAAAAGGATGGCTGGGTTGTGGAAGATAGGCTCCTCCCACACCCACAGTCCAGGCTCCACACCCCCTTCTCGTGTGGGCCTTAGCAGCTGCCAGGCCCTCAGCACCACAGAGTAAAAATCAGAGAGACCTGCTGTACTCAGCCTTTCCAGCCTCATCAGGAACAACTGCCGGTCCAACCCTAATCCGCCAGCTCTCCTCAGCAGTGCGCATGCTGTTTCCCTCCAGCCAACATCGGTATGGTACAGCAGTCTCTGCACCGCCTTTAGTCGGAATGCAGCCACCCTGCTCTCCAGTTCCTCCAGGCCCTGTCCTCCTTTGTGGACAGACATATACAACACTGCCGCCCTCAGCCAGTGATGGCCCGACCAGAAAAAATCCACCAGCTTGTGTTGCAGGTCTGCGAGCAGACCGGCGGGGGGGTTGAGGACAGCCAGTTTATGCTACAAGGAGGATGCCGCCAGGTTGTTGATTATCAGCACACTCCCTTTATATGACACTTGGGACAGGAGCCACTTCCACCTGGCCAGTCTTGACACCACTGCCTGTGACAGACCCTCCCTGTTCTTCCTGACCCACCTCTCCGAGACCAGGTACACCCCAACAATGTTAAGCCCTTCACAACCCCACTGCAAACCCCCTGGAAGCAGAGGGGGGGCCCTATCCCACCTTGCCCGCATAACAGAGCTTTGCTCTTGCCCAAGTTCACCTTAGCTGACGAAGCTCCCTCGTACACCTTCAGACTAGTCTTTAGTACCTGCCCATCCCTGACCATCACAGAAACATCATCTGCATACGCCGACACTGCTATGCCCGTGATTAAGCATCCCGGTACACAATATGTCTGGTCCTTGTGTACTAAAGAGTCCAGATGGGAATTCAGTCTGTTAGCAAGGACCTTGGCAAATATCTTGTAGGCCGTACAGAGCAATGCCACAGGCCTCCAGTTCTTAAGTTCGCACTAGTTCCCTTTTTTGGGCAGGAGAGTCAGAGTCGCCCAACTCTCCTACCCCGACGCAACATGCAAAAGAAGTCCAGTCCAATTCTTCCCCAGAATTTTCTATAAAACTCCACTGGGAGTCCATCGACCCCCGGTGCACGGTGGACATCTGGGTTACGGCCTCTGCCAGTTCATTGGACAACAGGGGAATGTCCATTTCATCCCTCATGCCAGAGAGAGCTTAGGGAGTTCTGCAAACAAAGCCTGAGCACACATAGGATCACACAGTTCTGCCCTATACAACTCAGTATAAAACTCCACAGGCCGCTCCCACATCTCCCCCACCACAGAGGTCACCTGCCCATCCGACAGCCGTAGACAATGCATACCCTTGGCTTCACCACTCTGTCTTTCCAAACCAAAGAAGAAAGAGCTGGGAGCATCCATCTCTTTGAGCATGGAGAACCTAGCTCTTACAAGTGCTCCCTTTGCTTTTACCTGGAGAAAGGTGCCAAGATCCCTACGTAATTCAGCTAAATTAGCCTGGAGGCCTACATTATATTGCCCCACCAGCTCTACCTCCACCTCTCTGATACTACGCTCGAGTTCCCCCAATACTCTACTAGCCTCTGAGGATGAGAGCGCTGTATACTGTTGACAGAAAAGCCGATTTTGGACTTTTCCCACATCCCACCATTGACTCAGAGACTCATACTCCTCTCTTCGCTGCCCCCACCTTTCCCAAAAAGTCTGGAATCCTGAGAAAAAAGTGGCATCTTGTAAGAGCTTTACATTAAACTTCCAATAGGATGCCTGCCAAGGCCCTGGCTAAATAGACAGCCGAGCCATGGTTATATGGTGATCCGAAAAACCCACCGGGAGAATGGTAGCGCCCAACAGCCTATTGCTCTGATTCCTGGACATGTCAAACCGACATCCCAAACTGTTGGGATGTCTAGTTCTCCAAACATCCACTAGGTCAAACTGATTAATGATGTCCCTTAACACCCCCACTGAGCCTGAATGAGGCTCCTCCCCATTTCTGTCTTTCGTAAAATCCATTGTACACTTCCAGTCCCCGCCGACCACCATTGTCTCCTCAGACACCCAAACAAAAGCCCCCTCTCTCTCCCTGTGTTAGGCGCATACACATTTATAAGGACAAAACCCCTGTTGTTAATTTCTGCTTTTACTACCCCTACACACCTCCTTTGAGGAAAAAGGACTGCCACCCCTGCACTAACATTTGTTCCATTGCTCAGCACGCTTGCTCCTTTCCACCAGAGCCCCCAATCGACTTCATTCACCACATCACTATGCGTCTCCTGCAGAAAAAACACCTGCACTTTTTTCTGTTTTGCACTCAACAGACTCCTCTTTCCCGCATCTCTGGCACCATTTATATTAAGCGAGCCTACCCGAAGAGTCTCCATAAGAAGTGGGAGAAAAGCCAGCAAAGAAAGAGACCAATAGCAAAAAGCCCCAGTGCCAGAAAAAATATATTCATCTAAACAGCATCTGAAGGTAAACCCTTACACGCGGTTGTGACCCACTTCCTCAACCTAAAACGTTTCCTGGGTGAGAGGACACCATGCCCCTCATTTTTCATAGCGTGTTGTACTGATCTTAAAAAGTTTCCCGGATCATAAAAAGAAAGCTTCAAGATTAACCTTTTTCCCTTTAGTCTCATTCAGGAACCTTGACAGTTCCCTCACCGTGTACTTTGACCCCTCTGCCTGACTGGCTGTCAGCTCTGGACCCATTGAGGAGGAGTCTGAAAAGAAAGCCTCCTCATCGTCCTCTTCCTCAGACTCACCTTCCTCCTCCTCATCTCCATCTCCTATCCTGACCACCTGCCCTTTCTCTCTAGTCGTGGCCGCCCCCCCAGCACCAGGCAAAGGTTCCTTGGTGCCTTTGACCACACCAGCCTCTCCCCTCCCACCTCCTTTCTTTGCCCCCTTTTTCCTCTTCCACTTGACACCCTCCTCCACCTCCCCTAGTAGCTTACCCTTCCCCACTATACTCTCCTCATCCACTAGCATAACCTGACTAAGCCCAGCCTCATTTACACCACCATCCATAACATGACTAGACCCAGCCACAGCTACACCACCATCTCTAGCATGACAAGGCCCAGTCTCATCTACACCACCATCTCTAGCATGACTAGGCCCAGCCTCATCTACACCACCATCCATAGCATGACTAGACCCAGCCTCAGCTACACCACCATCTCTAGCATGACTAGACCCAGCCTCATGTACACCACCATATATAGCATGACTAGACCCAGCCTTAGCTACACCACCATCTCTAGCATGACTAGGCCCAGCCTCATCTACACCACCATCCATAGCATGACTAGGCCTAGCCTCATCTACACCACCATCCATAGCATGACTAGACCCAGCCTCAGCTACACCACCATCTATAGCCTGACTAGGCCCAGTATCATCTACACCACCATCTATAGCATAACTAGGCCCAGCCTCTGCTGCCTGCATCTCATGGCCCCCTACACGATGACCTCGATTTCCCCCACTGGCGCTTCTACCCTCACCTTGTCTATGGCCTTTTATGTGGGCACTTATGCCACAAATCCCCACACTCAAAGCACTGCAGATTATCTGTGCTGGCAAACCCCGCGTAGAGCCCCTCCCCATGCCTCACTTTAAAATGCACATTTAACTGTTGCTCATTGTTATTCAGAAACATGAACACTTGCCTCCGGAACGCAACAACGTGCTTAACGGCATCTGCCTGAAAACCTGCCGACAGTACACCAAAACGACTCGGCTCTTTCCGGATTTGATCATCCGTAATAAACGAAGGCAGATTCGCAACTACCACTCTTGTCGAAAGAGGACAAATTGGCACCAACACCTCCCTTACAAATATTCCACAGAACCTCCTCCACCTTAACTCCATTCTCAGGAACACACCTGAATCCATGCCGTAATGACAGCGTCTCCTCCGCGCTAGGCTGCGAAGCCATCGCGCACACCACACCGTTCAAACCCCAGGAAACTAAAACTCTGTCCTCTTCCTCCCTAACTTTGAACAAAAACAGTGGGTACCGCTAAACTAACAGTGCGTTAACCCTCCACCATAGAAAATAAAAATAGAAAGAATCAAGAAAATAGGTAAGGACAGAGCCCTCCACACAGCCTCTCAACTACAAAACACTCCTAGCATGTACAGACAGAGAGAGAGAGAGAGAGAGAGAGAGAGAGAGAGAGAGAGAGAGAGAGAGAGAGAGAGAGAGAGAGAGAGAGAGAGAGAGAGAGAGAGAGAGAGAGCGAGCGAGCGAGAGAGAGAGAGAGAGAGAGAGAGAGAGAGAGAGAGAGAGAGAGAGAGAGAGAGAGCAAGAACAGTAATTTCACACCGCATGATCTGTTGCCTCTCATTATGACGGAGCCCTTTAATTGGCTATTTTTCCCCCGATTATTCAGGCGGAGACATCCGGAAAAAATAATAGGCAGCAGTTTTGCCATTAAAGCCACGTGTGGAAATTACAGCAGTTTGCCAGAGGGAGCGGAAAGGGAATCAGGAACGCATTTAGCCGTTAGCGCTTAGTGGGGAATGAGGAGCCACCGGAGAGCCTGGTTTAACAGGACCACAGTGTGTGTGAGTGTGGTGATTTCCCCTCTACCCAGAGAGAGAGCTGTGGTTTGGCGGTAACAGATAGCTGGTTACGCCAAAGGACTTTTGATTGATGGACTGTGGTGAACTACCCCGCCGGCTGAACCGCGAATTATCGAAGGCAGGCATGGGAGACGCAGAATACTGCAAAGCACCTTCACCCCTACAATGATATATAGGTTACTCAGAGAGCCCGATCCGGACCAATCCGCTAGGCCTAACATGCACACATACATATGTAATCATGCACTTGCAGCTGTGCTCACACCCACACATGCATAAGTAATCATGCAAAATATTTGTACACACACGCACACATGCTGGCACGTGCACACATTCATTCCCACCAAAGGAGGCTGCTGAGGGGAGAACAGCTAATAATGATAGCTGGAATGGAGTGAATGGAATGGTATCAAACACATGGAAACCATGTGCTTGATGTGTTCAATAACATTCCACGTATTCCGTTCCAGTCATTACTATGAGCCTGTCATCCCCAATTAAGGTGCCAAAGGCCACCTGTGATTCCAACACATACAGTATAAAATATACATGACAGTACACACACACACACACACACACACACACACACACACACACACACATACACACAGATGTCAGTTAAGGCAACACTAATACATCCCCTCTAATGCAACCGAAGGGAAGACTATTGTTTTACATAAACATATAAAAACAAGACCCTATCCAACTCTAGGTCAATTCTTTACAATTCCACTTCAACAGTAAAATGACGGTTGACAAGCCACAATGGGGTCATACCACCCATGTGTCCAGTGGCTTTTTCACCAGATGAAAACACAATGAAGCGACTCAACGAGGGCCACAGACACAAGCCTGCGTGGCCCCGGGTGATCTAGCAGTCTATGTAATGTATTTTAATGGATGGAAGAATACCCTGAGAGCAGCAGAGGCTTGACATGATTGCTTTTACATTTCCGTCTTTTAAAAGAAAGATCTAGTGGTTCCTGTTGAATCAGTTGCCTAAGCAGTACTTTACTGTAAACCTGGGTGCTTGGTAGTATGGTTGATACATGGGGAATGAGGCGGCAGGTTAAGAGTGGTTAAGAGCGTTGTGCCAGTAACCAAAAGGTTGCTGGTTCTAATCCCCGAGCCGACTAGGTGAAAAATCTGTCGATATGCCCTTGAGCAAGGCACTTAACCCTAATTGCTCATGTAAGTCGCTCTGGATAAGAGTGTCTGCTAAATGACTAAAATTTTAAAATGAATGTCCAGGGCCAGATTAATGCAGGGGATTACTGGGGCTGAAGCCCCTAGGCCCAAGAGGCAGTAAAAACAAGTTTTTTTTTTTTTTTTTTTACAAATATTATAATACATATAGACAGTATATTATACAGTATGTATTAGATATGTAGTATATATTTTTTACTGCAACCGCCAACCACAGGGGATTCAGGAGCCTGCTCTCAATGAGTGTAGACAGCCTGCTGCTGCCGCTCTGCTAATCGTTAGATAGGGGTATGAGAGGAGGTAGGGGGTACCACGTGGTAACTGGGGAGCCTTGCCTTGATTGTTTAACTGATGAGTAACTGGGGGGGCTATATATTTTTTTTAAAGCCAATGATTTCATTATCCGGCCCTGGGAATGTCAAATGATGTTTGCTGAGGGGAAGGAATAATTTGCATGGAAAGTAATAACAAGGAGTATTAGTTTTAATCCATTGATTAACAAGAGCATAATTTGGTCATGACAGGTTCTCAACGTTAATAAAGTATGCCAATGATAACCGTGCCAACCTAATCTCACGGGCCCCAAAGTTTGGAAATTAGTTTTGAAGATAAACAGATTAAGAATATTACGAAACCTCTGAATTGAATGTAAATTGCAAATTAATCTTCTGTTTCATCTCAAATATCTGTTGATTACAATACCTTTTTTATTAATGACACCTGTTGCGACTTGCATGCATAGCTGACTAACCAGATGTAACAGAGGGATATTGAGGGACACAAGCTGAACAACCAATGGGATAGTGGGATATTGAGGGACCCATACATCATTGTTAGGCCATATGAGATCAGTTTTGTTTTATCGCTCCAAACAAACACCATTGATGGCTTCATTGTATTAGTAAATGGGGACAGATAAAGGAAAATATCTGCCTGGTGCTAAGTGGTGATGCATATTATAATCTTACTGGTTAATGGTATAAGCCATCCACAACACTAAAATCACCAGAGCCGTTATATCCTTCCAATAATGGAATTGGATAAAATACCATCTGCAATTGGCAGGGTATAACAAATTAAAATATAAGTATGTTAGAGGAACAGTTCTCAAAATGGAGTTGGTGAACCTGAGGGTCAAGGGACAGAAATCCCCATTGTCTTGTTGCACCATGTAATTAGTGTTCAGGATATTCTTCTCCCCATTTCCAACAGGGATGAAGTTGTAATGATGGAACATTTCAGTAAATGAAATGTAACAGTGGACGGTTCCTCACTGTGTGTTCGTATGTCTGTGTTTAAGCTGCATTCGACAGCATCGCAGTGTGAGCTGTGAGTTGTGGCATTCGATGCTGTTGCACAGCCCTCTAATGGCTTTGTGGAATTACAGGCATGTGATAGTGAACTCTGGAATTAAGAATAATACTCTGATCCAGTGGAAAAAGAGACGGAAGGGGAACAACTAGGCCAAGACAACCTGTCAGTCGTCAAATCCACTGGGGATTGCTACCCAAAGAAGATATAGTGTTCCGCCTCTGAGAAAGTAATCGAGAAAGACAGAAGGTATCTAAAAACGTGCTTTAAAAAAAAAAATCTAAATGGAAGCACTGAAGGATATATTCAAAAGGGGCTGGCCGCCTTGTAGATGCCGGCAGCTTTGTTTTGACGCGCTCATTGTGTGGCGTCTTTGAAATCTACAAGGGAATTTGCTCGGGATTCATTTCATTTTTGGTCGTTCACAAAAAGACACGGCCAACAGTCCTTGAGATGGGCAGTCTCCAACAGCGTTGCAGCGATGACCCAAGCTGCTGTGAGGTAAAATGCAGACAAGAGAAAAGGATGCCTCTGTCTTAGATTCTATGACAAGAAAATCTTAAACAAGGGGCTAGACAATTCTTGTCATTGTTTGAATTTGTCTCAAGAATTAAATCCGTCTTGGTTTGTAAGGCCATTGCCTTGCATTATAATGAAGCATCGGTTAGCGTTAGCTTATGGTAGATATAGACGTACAGTAAGCCAAAAGAGGCACATTATTGGTGCTGAAGGTGTGCCTCAGTAAGAGGATCAGGATAACTTCCCGTTAGAGAGAAATGATACAGGGGACCCAGACAGACCGCAAGCAGAAATCAGAGGCAGGCGAAGACAGTGCCGCTTAGACACTACAGGACATCTAATGCCTCGATCACACCGACAGTGTCATTGCATTTTGGGAAACCAGAAGTACATTCATTTCCAATGGAACGCTGCGTTTGCCTTGCAGCATTGCGGTGCAGAGGCAGTTGCAGTGTGTTCTGTGTGGTGCATATGTTGGATTTACCGAACGTATGCATCAAACTGTATGCGTAGACGTCTTGACAGAAATGGTAGCAGAAGGTGAATGTTGAACTTTTGTTGCACACATATCCAGATGATGCTGCGTACCATTTTGTGCAATGACACTATCGGTGTGATCAAGGCATTCAAGTCCCACCAACAATAACAGCAGAAAACAAGGCTTCAGTCATACTTCCCCTCTTGCTTCATTGTGGTCTTTTAGAAGGTTGCTGTACCATGCTACTCTAGTGCTGCTAACGATTTTCAGTCACGGTAAGATGAAGAAAGACACTCCAGACTACAGTAGACAGACGTCTGTTACATCATCGGATATTTTCTGCATGCTACTATTCATAAAGCGAATCCATCCAGCGGTCAGTGCACTACGTCTGTACCCGATCTGGGAATATCGATTGGCTGTTAATTAAATTGTCCTTCCCCAGCTTGATGTGGATTAATAATCGTCCGCTAATACTGTCCTGACATTTTCACTGCATCAACTCAATATTGTTTAGCACAACAACGCCGATAATTATGATGCTAGGCATTCTTCATTTTCGGCCCTAACGAGGAGAGAGATAGGGGGGAGGGAGGGAGGGAGGGAGGGAGGGAGGGAGATAGAGAGAGAGAGAGAGAGAGAGAGAGAGAGAGAGAGAGAGAGAGAGAGAGAGAGAGAGAGAGAGAGAGAGAGAGAGAGAGAGAGAGAGAGAGAGAGAGAGAGAGAGAGAGAGAGAGAGAGAGAGAGAGAGAGAGAGAGAAAGAGAGAGAGATGGCTGGACCCTCCCATTAGCCATAGCTTGGACCTCCAACCATTGTCGGAGAGGCAGATTTTTAACTCGAAACACTGGGCCAGAATCCTTTGGCCCTTGTTTTCCTATGAAGAAAAATATGAACTCATGTCACATCATTAAAATTAACCAAAGAGAAACATTTTCAAGAACCTGAACTAGGGCCTACTATAAATACAGGGATTGGGAGGAGGCGGAGCGGGCATAGCGCCATGCCACCACCTCAACTTCCTCCACGGCCCATCTGTGAGCGTGTCCCTCCCCTGGCATTCGAGGATCAATCGCCATCCTTTTGTGTATGTTCTCCCTCCTTTGTCCCCATTTGCTGCTTGTCTAATTAGGTTATTTACTCCAGCTTACCTCCCAGTGTTTCATTACATAGGCCAGCAGCTGATAGGGACTGCTTCACACACAGGGCAGGTGAAGATAAAAAGTTGGCGACAAAATATGATAAATGTCGGAGCACAGCCGAAATGCAATCTGGCCGCCACGATGCAGAGATGCGCTAATGGCTTCTAGCGAAGAAGGGGGCAGGCACTGTTGAGATGGCAACGTGATGAACGGCACCGGTCTAGCTAGGAGGACTGTAGGCTAGATAGAAAGCGAAAGCGGCAAGGATCCAGACAAAAAAAAAATTAGGATGGGCACGAAATGGAAGCCAATTTCTTCTGAACTCGTCTCCTTGTGACAAATTCAGTCCGGAAGGGCCAGGGAGGGAAATTGATTTTTGGGGACGCGTTCCAACCCACCCCCATTTTGCAAAGAAGAGGCTATATGGATTCTGACAATGCTATGGCACAGGTAGAATGATTAATGAAAGACTCCACACCCCATGTGGTGCTAGAAAATAAAAATGGCCGCCCAGAACCACACCTAGTCATACTGCCAACATACCTGGGCAATGTTTAATGGAGATGTTGACATGACAAATTGCCTGCATGATATTACCAGTTGTCAGATCAAACACTTGTTTCTCTGGTATTATGGTAGCCATTTTGAAGTCTATCTCACTCTGAGCTGATAGCCAGGTAAAGCGACCTCTACACTCTAATTGAACTACATTCATCTTAGTTCTATGTACCAGTTTCCTATCCCAACTAGACCAGTAGTAATTCGACGTGGTTGAATTCATCTGAACAAACCAGTGGCGCCCATGACAAGTGTCACATTGGGTCAACGACGCCAACCATGTCCATGTGTGATTTAATGAGGTGCCATGATGGGGTGATGCCCACTTCCCTGTGCCACTGGGTGGCAGTTTGTGCCATGGTGGCATCTTCACTGACCTCTCCAACACATGCAGTGGGTGGCCATTTTCCTTTCCGCTTGGAAATGTTTTAAAGGAGTTTTTTTTTTCTCTAATTGCGCATCTCATGGACAAAGCCCTCGTGCATTGAACCAAATTTTAGAAGCATTGTTGGACACTTTTCAATTGGCAATGGTAGAGTCCACAGTGGTTGTTAGAGGTTATGGGTAATGTTACAATTTCTACGAAATGGTGAAGAATGTGTTATTATGATGGACCAAGTGAAATGTTGAGCAGAAGAGAGGGAAGGGAATTAAGCCTGACTTGCTGAAAATGGCACCCCTTGCTGTTGTTATTAAAACAGCTAACTATTCTATCTAGCTACTGTAAGAACATACTCGTTGATGTTGTGGCTTCAGCTCGGTGTGGCAATGAATCCAACCGCTTTAAGGTAAAGATAAAACACACGCTTTACAACTCACTTGACACGCTAAGTGAACTGGCTTTCTCTAGAATATTCATGAAGCTAACAAACAGTAATGCTGACTCAATGTGAGTATTTAACCTTTCTGCCTGTTAGTGTAAAGTGACGCCAGGGCCTGCCAAGCTTTAGAGAGCATCAGTATACCTCATGGCATTTCATTAAATAGCATTGGCTTTTCATTGAGTTCTGTGGGTGGTTTTGTCTCTGTCTCTTTCTCTCTGCTTTGTATTTTCACCACTCCCCATCTAGAATAAAGACAATAGCTGGAGGGTTTACTAAGAGTTTGTCTTGAACACTCTCTTTTGAAATTGTATAAATAATTATGGGAAAATGGGAAACCGCACAAAGCTTAGGGGTTTTTGCATGTCTAATGAAATTAGAAATGTGTCAATTTTTTTGAAATATTTTTTTTTCAGAAACAGTGCTATCCCCAAGCCAGTAGAAGTGTATACTACTGTCTATCTTTTGGAAGATTTCCTCGATTTATTGGCGTCCATGGGCCCATGTGACTATTAAATATGTTGACACACCTTCACACACAGGAAACACACTTACACAGATAGAAACACAAAGGAGTTCATATGATTCACACATATTTAAATGCACAATGCACATACACACATGATTTCACACAAACACTCCCTCTCTCTGTCTCTCTCCCTCGTTGATAGTGTGCAAATGTTTGTACTTGAGGCCACCGCGTTTGTTTACCCTACTGCTCTGTCAACTGTGGTCTGGCGAAGGGAGGCCAGGCCTATAGAGACTAATGTAACACACTCTGTCAGTCCAAAGGCTACTTCCCTAGTCCGTAACAGACTACTGCTGTATAGGTGTGTAATAATAGTGGGATCACCGCCAGGGTCTGCCATTATCAACGGCGACCCTGAAGCAATTAGGGTGCCTTGCTCAAGGGCACATCAACAGAGTTTTCACCTTGTCGGCTCTGGTATTCAAACTAGCGACCTTTCGGTTACTGGACCAACGCTACCTGCCGCCCCTACCTGTGTGACCTTACCTGAAAACCCAAAACACACTCACTCAGACCCACACACACTCTTTAACAACAAAACACACTCACTCAGACCCACACGTTTGACATTTTAGTCATTTAGCAGACGCTCTTATCCAGAGCATCTTACAGTTAGTGAGTGCATCCATTTTTTCATACTGGCCCCCTGTGGGAAACAAACCCACAACCCTGGCGTTGCAAGCGCCATGCTCTACCAACTGAGCTACACGGGACCCCACACACACACTTTAACAACAAAACACACTCACTCAGACCCACACACACTCTTTAACAACAAAACACATTCACTCAGACCCACACACACTCTTTAACAACAAAACACACTCACTCAGACCCACACACACTCTTTAACAACAAAACACATTCACTCAGACCCACACACACTCTTTAACCAACAAAAATACCCACACACACTCTTTCTACCTCTGTCTCCCCCTCCATCGGTTAGGCCAGCACACACACACAATCAAAAAGTAGACTCTTTAAAGTGATCTGAAGCACTTAATTCTCTGTATTATTTTAATGAGGTCCCCAAGAGGGTTCTTGTTTTGCAGTTTGTGTTGACACTGCCCTGCTCCCATCCCAGTTCCATCACTCTCTACCCCCCACTTTCATTTGTTTGTCATCTGTGGCTCTTTAAAGACTAAGTAACGGCTACAGAAACACAAACAAAATCAACTGGGTATTTTTTAGTTCACAATTAGGCTTCAAAGTGGCTCGCCATGTTGTTATGGTGTACAATGAGTGTGATTTTGTTGTTGACTCGTCTGGAAACATAGATACATTTCAAATGGAGTACAGCTAACAAAAACAATGTATTCGTCAATATATTGTACCCTCTGTCTGACATGTGTAAGTATGTAAGTACAAAACAAAATCTGTTGTATGCAACATAACAAGCCATCACATATATAGATAGCTGTGGTATCTCCACTGTAAATTCCATTTATATTGGCATCAGGGAGATTACACTTCCACTGTTAAAATGATGTTAATTTGATGTTAACTCCAACACAATCAATGCTCATCTCAAAACCACTGACCTCCTCGTTTGGGGTCGAGTGTTTTGATGAAATCAAAGGAAGTTAAGAAGCGGGACAATTTCCTGCACCTTATTAACATAATGATATAAACGCTGGAGCATTTTGCCATGAATCAATACAGACAGTCACATTAGTGTATTAATTTGCTTCTTTTTTATTATACGGTCATCAAAGGTCAGTGTCTCTCCTGATTAAGGATAAAGATAACAGGACCAATTGCCTGAGGATTTATCAGTCTTCTAGCATATGGAGTACATTTTCGATTTTCCCTAGTAGTCACTCTTTTCTGTTGGCATACACATATTGTGTACAGTGGTGTAAAGTTCTTAAGTAAAAATACTTTAATGTACTACTTAAGTAGTATTTGGAGTATCTGTACTTTACTATTTATATTTTTGACAACTTTTACTTTTACTCCACTACATTCCTAAAGAAAATATGTCATTTTTAATCCATGCAAAAAAGTTACATTTCAAATGCTTAGCAGGACAGGAAAATAGTCCAATTCACACACTTATAAAGAGAACATCCCTGGTCATCCCTACTGCCTCTGATCTGGCGGACTCACTAAACACAAATACTGCCTTTGTAAATTATTTAGTGTTGGAGTGTGCCCCTGCTTATCTGTAGATAAAACATATAAATAAATTGTGCCGTCTGGATAGTTTAATATAAGGAATGTGAAATTATTTTTACATTTACTTTTGATACTTAAGTATATTTTAGCAATTACATTTACTTTTGATTCTTAACCATATTTAAAACCAAATACTTTTAGACTTTCACTCAAATGGTATTTTACTGGGTGACTTTCAAGTATGACAATTGGGTACTTTTTCCACCACTGATTGTGTATAATCTGCACAGTGCATCATACATTATCATGAATCCCTGCAAGGCATGTCTGTTAGTTTATCTATATTATTTCATCTTCATTCTCCATGAAGTAAATAAGGAAAGTGCCATGGTGATGGATGCATTTGTTCACATCTGAGCATGGCAGGACGTGTGACTGCTCTTGATGTGATGCTGACCCACTGTGATGGGGATCCCACTTATGTCTTATGGTTGACCAGGGAAAACAGTGGGTTCTATGACAGCCTCCCACAGAATTATAGAATGATGCATCATCACCCCACCCTCAACCGCCGAGATCATGCATCATCAATCACCATCCCCCCATCCAGTTCTGTATTCCCCTTTGCAGAAGTTCTAATACAACTAATATAGTCTTCTTCCTTGTGTACTCTCTAGAGAAGTGGTTAGAGATGGATAATACACAGCACGGTACAGTATGTGCTAGTCTTCTGCAAGAGCCTGAGAAAACACAGTGTGTCTGGAATGTGTCATTTGTCACGGCTTGACAACTGGCATCCATCGGAAATGGCTTGGCACCAGTTGGCCATACATTTTTTGTCTGTTTATGTACACTGTCAAATCCCCTGGAATGATTCTCGACATAATCTATCTGTGCTCCTATGGAAGCAAATATGAGGCAGACTTTTCCTTTCTGCGGTCGGGGGAAAAGACAATTGCGTGAAAGTTCCAGTAATAATATGTGTAGTATAACCAGATTTATTAGAGTTTATTGGAGTCTTGTTTCGTTTTCGACCTTCCTTCTGCTATTCGTTTGATTTCAGTGAAAGAAATTGTGAAATATATGGATTACAATCAGAGCATTGGAGACCTACCAACATATGGTTTTTCCCCGCTCTGTGTCATATTGGAATATATAATTTGTTTACATCCCTGTTAGTGAGCATTTCTCCTTTGCCAAGATAATCCATCCACCTGACATATCAAGAAGCTGATTAAACAGCATGATCATTACACAGGTGCCCCTTGTGCTGGGGACAATAAAAGGCCACTCTAAAATGTGCAGTTTTCTCACACAACACAATGCCACAGATGTCTCAAGTTTTGAGGGAGTGTGCAATTGGCATGCTGACTGCAGGAATGTCCACCAGAGCTGTTGTCAGTAATGTTAATTACTCTACCATAAGCCGCCTCCAACGTCATTTTAGAGAATTTGGCAGTATGTCCAACGGCCTCACAACCGCAGACCACGTGTATGGCGTTGTGTGGGCGAGCGGTTTGCTGATGTCAACGCTGTGAACAGAGTGCCACATGGTGGCGGTGGGGTTATGGTATGGGCAGGCATAAGCTACGGAAAACAAACACAATTGCATTTTATCTATGGCAATTTGAATGCACAGAAATACTGTGACGAGATCCTGAGGCCCTTAATTTTTTTTAAAGGTATCTGTTACCAACAGATGCATATCTGTATGCCCAGTCATGTAAAACCCATAGATTAGGGCTGAATGAATTTATTTAAATTGACTGATTTCATCGTATGAACTGTAACTCAGTAAAATCTTTGAAATTGTTGCGTTTATGTTTTTGTTCAGTATATCTATATTTTATGGCCAACTGGTGATGTAATCATAATGTTTCCCTATGGTTAGTCATTTAGTAGATGCTCTTATCCAGAGCAATTAGGGTTAAGTGCCAAAACATATTTTTCACCTAGTCAGCTCGGGGATTTGAATCAGCTACCTTTCAGTTACTGGCCCTAGGCTAAGCTAGGCTACCTACACATGCATTTGAAACATGCATTTGCAACACTTTTTGATTGAATATGGTTATTTTAGTTTTAACTAGACAGTACATCCTACATTACCATTACACTGGCATACTAAAGTATGTGTTATCATTTCACCATTTATTTTCAAGTCCTCACTACCCTCGCATGATAACCGTTGTCCAGTTTGTGGTTGTGGTCCATTTAATGAAATGTTCCATTGCACAGCGGATAACAGAATGAACTAATGCATTTTTGTGTTAGGATAGGCAGTGGCAGCCCACTATCAGATAATTAACTTTCACAAATACACTGTGCCGTCTACCAAGCAGAGCAAGCCTGCTGTACAGTTAGAATAACTTGACTCTGCACACTCTAATTTCCACCCATCGTCGGAAAGACAAACAAATAAAGGCACATTTCATAGTTCTTGAGTAACCAAACTTTCAAATCCCTTTTTCGTCAACGAAACCAGCACGCAATTTCGCTATTTATACACAAATGAATGAATAATGAATGAATTGGTATGAAAACGGAAAGTTTGACGGAAGCGATGTCGTCTTCCTGTTATTTTGCTGCTTCCCCATTCAACAAGCCGAGCCCAGATGTTCCGAATTCCAACAGGAGGGCTAATGTTTCCACCTCAATCGCTTTTCATGACTGATGGCCTCATGCCGACACTGGCACAATTCAATATTCATACGCCTCCTTCTGTTTGGTTTCCACCGCATAGTGAGGTTTATTTTCATGTGTGCCGTTGCCACCGCGGCAGCGATCCGGTTCCGCTTTTAGCGCCGGGTGCCATTTGAACAAAACCATTTGTTTGAGTGTGCCGTTTTTATTAAGTGACAAGCTGGATCCCCCCTACCTTACTAATGTGTCTTGTGGGACATGGCGGCAGAAGGCAGCGGTTGGTGGTAGTGTGTGTGTGTATGTCTTAATGGGTAGACACATCTGGCCAGAGGATGGTTTGTTTTGATCCTGTATTTCAAACAACCTCTGAAACTCTGAGGAATAGGCAGTGGAGCACAATAACTGTTATCGATTCAGTACAGTACCTGGGCATTGGGGTACATAATACAACTTGGAACCTTGTATTTATCCTTCAAAAACGGAGGTGTAGGAAACTTGTATTAATTCCCTCCCAGAGATGTGGCTTATTGGATAAAGATGACTTATTCCTTCAGGTTTTAAGAAAACATTTTTGGGCTGGTTATTCTACAATGACCATTTTAGCTTCAAGCCACAGTGCTGTTTCCATTAAGCTTACTAAGTGGTACTGTATCATTGAATAGATTCCATGGACACTTCCATGGACAATCTTTTCCCCTCTTCCTTCTGGAAGGTGGAGAAGGCGGAGAAAACACTCCTCTTCCCTCCCATTCTGCAGTGCTCTTCCTCACTCTCTCTCCCACATGCTGGAATATTCTCACACCTCCTCTCCACCCGCTACTTGGGATAGTGTAAATATGTGTGTGTGTTTCTGTGTGTGGAGTATCGAGGGGAGGGGAGGCACGTAGAACAGAGTACTGTAACACAGTGCAATGCCGTATGGAAGACGAGAGACCATTATGTATTCTTTCTAAAGCAGTTCTGTCTTTTGTACAAAGTGCCCCTGTCCCCAGAGGCCCAGAGCTCAGACCTCACAGAGCAGTGCCACAGAGCATGAGTAATGCAGTCTGACTAACGCTGAGAATAGTCCCATAGAATTTGTATGGGGTTGAAGGGGAGGAGGGATGTGCTGGTCGGTTATCTCTAATTGCTTTGGACTTTTACCTATCAACTCCTAAAATATAATACAGTTATTGTGTTTATAATAATGTTATTAAGTTGTCTCCTTGTATTTGTTAATTAAGTAATTTAACGTGTTATGTTTTTGTGCTCAGATCACATAAGCAGTAACTGTAGCGAGGCTTGTATTATGAACTTTATTATGTGGGACAAGCACGGGAGATATTGACAGAAGAGCGTCGCAACCCCCTGAACAGTACAGTATTAAACATCCACAGTGAATATGTGTACTATTCCTTATCCAGTAATTAACAATAATTCGGGGGCATATCCCTTTTCAAGTAATCACTAATTACAATAAGAATTCCAGTTAATTTAAGGCGAGATTACCGATGAGCATGCAATGCAAATCAGTGAACATTTCTAATTAAACCTTGCTTCCTCCATCTCGCCTGGTCCTTTGTGAGTACACACTGTCGTTTCTCCACCAGCAACGAAAAGGCCTTTTTTTTATCACTAGTGTGCAGATGTTAAGCTGTTTTGTGCGGCTCAAAAGTGCTTGACAGTTAGGATTGCCATGTGAGTTGTGTTATGTTTATTTTGCCAAGGTGTGTGTGTGGCGGTGTGTGTGTGTTAGCCGCCCACTCTTTTTTTTTGTAGGAAAGGGATTCATAAAATAGGATCAACATTTTCATCATAGACACAGGTCCAAAAAGCTAATTAGTCAGAGAGAAGCTAGAGCTCATTCAAATGCTCACTCATTTACATTACTTTGCATATTGGAGTTATTCTTGACCATATAACGTGACCAGAAAAATGTCTCGACTCTAACTAGGGCACAGTTTTTACCTATTTGTTCATGTGGTCAGGATTAACTCCTGTCTCTTAACCATATTTTGATGATCTGATATCCAAGATTCATTATCTGTTGTATGAATACTGAAGTTTTTACCAGTTCCTTAGCAGTAAGAAAAAGTGATTCCTGCCACGATCAAACACCACCACCCTCTTGCCGCCATTACACCGCTTCCCCTCCTCTTTCTCCCTGGCCAATCCTTTGACGGCGACAGCTTCCATTTTGTTCGACTGGGCGAGGGTACGATCATTCATCAATATTTCCGAACTGATACGGCGTTGCTTAAAGACGTCAAACGAGGTTAATGGCGTCTTTAAACGCTTCCTTTCTTCCCCTGTACGTCAAACAGGAGCGGGTATTTGTCAGACTGCCCCCCAAAGTGATAGGATTAATTATAGCCCTTCCCTTTCCGCAACCCTTTTCCCTCCGCCCTTCACACCCACCAAGTGAAAGATTCGGAAATGGGCCCTTTCATGCAAATGAAATTGAAAATGTCACTCAGTATAATTGTTGCAACTGAGCGGTCCTGGACCGGATGTCTACTGTGGAAAAGAGGTCTGAACAGGCCCTTTTCGACCTCTCGATTCATACTCTTAAATGGTCTGGCAGTTAGAACACTACCCGTGGCGAAGGCTCAATAGCTTGAAATGTTTTTGCCATTGTGAACGGAGTCTAAGCTCTGCTCTCAGATCATTTTGAGGAGAATGTTTCGGGGGTATGTTTGGCTGGACGCTAAGCCAATGTCAAAAAACTGGTCATGAATGTAAACTTTTAGAATAACTTATTCAGGCTTATTCTCCCTGAGGAGAATTTGGCATAAAACATCATAATTTCTTCCTTTCCACAAAGCTTTGAAAATGCATGTGGTCACAAAGTTATGATATACTTTTTTCCAAATCAAATCAGTTTAAAACCAGACTGACCTCTGAATGATTACTGTAATTTTGCCAAAACAGTGGCCATATTCTGTGACGGGTGCTCTCAATGTGCATTTGCCCTGTTGCATCACGCCTCCGCAACTTCTCTAGAAAAGGTAGTTAAAAGGCAGTCCCAAATCACACAGCCCTAATCAAATAATTAGGCAAAATAATGGGGACTCCAAACTCTCACACACACTGGGCTTTCTGTTGTGCTAATATGAATTGAGAAAGCAATGTGTGCTTTTCGTAGCTAGCCACAGTAACAAGCTCTGTACAGCAGCTGTCTCTACAGCAACATCAGACATATTTTATAGGTTAATCTCCCATAATGCTCAGAGATGGATCCCAACTGATCCCAACTTTTGAGTCAGCCATGACCTCATTGGCAGATCAGACTATTACTTAAAATGAGCTAGCTGGGGGGAGTGGCTAGAATGAATATGACCACATTTTCCTCATGAGGTCAGGTGGAAACCTTTTTAGATTAGAATAAAACCTTTACTATCCAAGATTTGCCATTCGTCTGACTCCCATTAGACATTAAGGTAATCACATAAAAAAACATCACATTTAGCAGTATGAGCAATAAAGTGTGCAGGCTACAGAGGAGGCTGGGAAGATCCTGCTATAGCCCAAAGGCTATGTTAAAAAGTACTTAACCCACCTTCCCCCTTTTAAGATCCAGCAATAAAAACCCACTGCCAGTCGTGAAAGTCTCTCTGCTACACATGTCCCCGGACACGGTGTTCTTAAGAGCGGCAATGGCTTTTCAGTCACCAAATTATTAATGCTGTGTCTACCCAGGTTAAATTGAGTGGGATCCTTTGAAGCGTGGCTTCTTTTTCATTAAACTTAGTGAATACGGACAAGGTTATATAATGGCCCGCTGGAGAGTGGAACAGCGCTAGCGCAGGCACAACATCACTAACCTTTTAGCTTGCACCGGGCATTACATTTTTCATTTGTTTGCAGGCGACAGCTTAGCAGCGGATTAGCAGAGCTAGCCTCTGTATTAATGTAGGTAGATTCAAGGCAAGCACAGCGAAGAAGCTATTGAGGCGCCTATCCAAAGTGATGACCAGGCATGATGGGTAATTGTAAGTGTTTTTATTTTTTTTGCCGTCATCCTCTCCTAAAATATTCTGACCATAGACAAGCACAAAATGTTGTTCTTTTAAAACTCAAAAGCAATTTCTTTCCCCTTGTCATACCCATTGGCCATAGATTTTCTCAGACACCCAAATGGCATTACTACCAGATTTCTTGACAGGACAATATTTGATGTCACACACTTGTCTTGCTAAACGGCGACTTCAATGTAAATAGTGTAATTTTACATTTGTCCCTACTAAGTCAGGCAGGGAGACGAAAAAACAAATATGGTGGTACAAAGCTCTTTATTTTGTGTTGGCCAGAACACGGAGGACCTGACTGGAGAAGATGCAGCGCTGTCTCCCTTAGGTTTCTGTCACGCCGCCTCTGCATTTAAATCTAACTTTAGACAACAGCCAGTAGCAGTGGCATCATCGTCTGCCTCTCTCCTGAGCTCTCCCTTTTCATTCGCTGAGCATAACAACAGATCATAATATGTTTAAAAAGTGACAGGAGTAGTTAGAAGGCACTGGGTCTGACACTGAGTCAGATATTTTCTGCTCCTCCCTAATCCCCAATGGAAAGGTTAGGGTAATCTGATCTTAGATCTGTGATGAGGGACAACATCTGGGGGTTTGATTATGATATCTGCCACCCTTGTCTCTGAAAACACAATTTCCTCAGTGTCACACCACAATCATTCCCCATGGTGAGATGACTTTTCCCCTCCCTCTAACCGCCATCCTGAGTCCCTGTACATGTCATCATGGTCCATCACAGCCCACGCAGGGAGAGGCGTAGAGCCGTAATAGATGGCCCTCCGAGCAAACAGCCCAACAGCATATCAATTACCCATCATGCCCTGCTCAGCCAGACGCCACGATGCAACCACTCCCCAGCCCAGCAGATGATAAGATAACGGGCAAACGCAGATATAATGGCACTTTTTCTGTTGCTTACAAATTGTGTGCTGTGGACCCGGCAGCACACCTATCGGATCCTGTCTGATGTGTGTGTGTGTGCTGATTTCCCAGTCACATCTGTCAATGGAGGCCCAGCTGCCAGCCTGTTGATGTGCTCTTTTCATTACAGGCAACACGTCTTATGTCATTTCTTTATAAACCCTTCAGGTTAATTTGTTCAGTACTGCTGACGATCACACTGATGACATGACTCAGCCTCTCCTGGTATTATTACAGCTGTGTGGCCCCTAATGGTCCACTAAAGTGATTGAAAAAGGCAAACAGTTGTTGGGCACAGGGACAGATGGAGTCACACCTCATACTCCATCTCGCCTCTCAGGCTGAGCTGGGATGTCTCACACTGCCTAGCCTCTTAGAAAAAAGGGTTACAAAAGGGTTCTTCGGCTGTCCCCAAAGGAGAGAACCCTTTTTGGTTCCAGGTAAAACTATTTTTGGTTCTAGGTAGAACTATTTTGGGTCCCAAAACGGTTCTACTTGGAACGTAAGGGTTCATTTGAATCCTGTTATGGTATCAAGACCACTTCTGAGAGCAGATTACCTCAGTGTGTAATCCCTCGCATGTGTTGTGTGTCCATGAGGCCATATGTGTACAATAAATTAATTCCTTGTAAAAGAGAGGATTGCAATTATTTGAAAAGATCAACAATGAATCAAGCGATTCATTTCGTGGAATTAGATGCTTAATCAAACAATGGCCCCAAATAACGTGGGTACGAGGTGCTGATTCTGAGCAACATAAAAAAAATAAGGATTCATTTCCACACTGTTCCCATCTCCTATTCTCACTCTCTCCTCCCCTTTACATTTCTGACCCTCATTGCCTTTACACTTGACTATTTGTGCTGAATCGTGAGCACCAATTAGGGCTTGGAGAACCCTCACATGGCCAATCAGAGCCTTGCCAGTGCCCTTATCAAGTGCATGTCTCATTTGCGCCGGATGCAAGCCTGATGCCAAGTGGGTGGTTTTCCAGGGATTATCAATGTGAAGTAGCGAGATGCTCTCCACACACGTGAGGTCATGGCTGTTATGTGGGATAGTTATCCAAAAGTTAGGTGATTCTATAAGAGGGGGTTATAAAATCCTCCTCCAACCCCTCTTCCTGGAGACTCTGTCTTTGAAGCCTATTTGTGATCTAGCACACCTGATTCTACTACTTGATTCCCATGAGTACCTTGATTAGCTCAATCAGGTGTGTTGGAGCAGGGCTGGAACAAAAGCCTGCATTCCCAGAAGCTCTTCGGAAGGAGGTTTGGCCACCCCTGTTCTGGAAGATTCTTAGGTGGAAAGCTGGTTATAGCACTTCTATTTAGCGAGGCGAGCTCAGTCCAATGTCAGTGTTAGCGTTAGCATGCCAGCTGCAAAGAGCCATGTTGAGCATCAATCATCGCCTGACTTCTGTTTCTCTGTAATGTTTTGGGAAATGGTGGCCTCACTCATTAGAGACAAAATGGGGGGGCAGGGGCCAGGAGATGTACTCTATCTACACAGCAGATAACATGGGACATGGACTCATCTTAAAATGTGAATATTTTGAGTTCTGAAAACATCTGACAAACCTTGATTTGGGAGTGAACTATCACTTTAAGACAGTAGCTGGGGATAAGGCATATTCCTTTGTTCAAAAGAGAAATAAATAGTTAATAACTTAACAACAAGGATGGGTGGTGGAAACAAATATCACATTTCCTTGTCTCACAGTGCCACATGGCACAAAGCGACTTATTTGCCCATTTGTTAATTAGCATAACACTAGCAGCTTGCAACTGCCGTAAACTGATTCCTTTGTCTAACTTTTTAAAAGGAATGGTAGAGCGTGATAATGTAGAGTGTGAGAGCATTGCTGGAAATGCATATAAAAACCATATGTGGTTCCATATAGCTCCAACCTTATTTCCAGTGTATTAGTGCAGCAAACTGCTTAGTGTTAAGTGCTTCATTTTTCATACTTGTATGGGATCCATGTTATGTATAATTAATGTGTGGATGGGCCTGCCTCTGGAGGTACCTTAGATAAATATTTAAACACCAAAGTACCCACTACAATGTGGTACTCTCTGGCACTCTGGCACTCCCTCCTATTCACTACACAGTGCAGAACTTCACACACAAGCATAGAGCATGGTGGCCTCGCTCATTACAGACAAAATGGAGGGGTCCCTTAAAGCAGCATACACATTATGCATTGCGTGATATGAAACAGCTTGTCTATATAGATGTGGCTAGAAGCGCTGAATGAAATATATCTATATAATATGACCAGCTCACTGTAATGTTCAGGATACCAGTGACTCATGTTGATACACAACAAGAGAGGGAAAAGGTTACTGTGCCATTCTGTAGAGTGGGGCTTCGATTCACCTGGCTGCTAGCTTAGCCTACTTCCCCTTTAGCGACTGTTTCTCTTGCTAATGATTGCTAAATGACATCAAATCAAATTGTATTCGTCACATGCTTCGTAAACAAAATGTGTGGACTAACAGTGAAATACTTACGGGCCCATCCCAACAATGCAGAGAGAAAGAAAACAGAGAAATAATAGAAAAGTAAAACACGTAATAATAAAAGTAATAATCGATACACAATGAGTAAAGATAACTTGGCTATATACACAAGGTATCAGTACCGAGTCGATGTGCAGCGGTACGAGGTAATTGAGGTAGATATGTACATATAACTAGGAATAAAGTGACAGTCACCAGTAATATTGTGCAACTGTGTGAAGCCTCAGCAAAATAGCGTAACAACAAATCCATACCTTAATGTCTGATTCCCAATAATAAACTCAAAGTACCTTTAATAGGATTTTGATTGGGTAGGTTGGTTGTCTTTCTGATGGTAGCATCAGGTTAGGTGGTAGTTGACAGCTTTTGTTATTGTGGTTAGCTTTGAATCAGTCCGGCTAGGAGCTTGCCAGCTGTGCAGGCCTTTATTAACACATCTCAGACTTGAAGGAATTGTGTGTATTTATTGTGGAAACATGTAGCTTGAACCTTATCCTCGTCCTGTTTTTACTTCCTGCCTCGTATACATTGTGGACGTTGACAAAGAAAATAATTTCTGCTGTCATAGTGTTTCAAATGAAACCAGACATTTTTCTGTCAGTCAATGTAAACATTTGCATGGCAAGGGTTGGCCTTGACTGGCTTGCTTGACTGTACATACTAGGTACAATGAGCACAGCTTGTGGTTTACTCAATGTCAACCTTCACCTTCGAAAAGGATCAACCTCCAACGAGATTGGAGTATGATAGTCAGCAGGAAGATGATGGAATTAGCATTTCTACCATAACAGAATATGATAAACAGCTGCTGTTTGACTTGTACACTCACTGGGTGTTCTAAAGTGGATTATTTTTCAGTTGGTATTTTCAACATGAATTTCCATTGAAGTATGCTCATGAAATGACTGAATACATCCAACAGTGTATTTTCAGTCCATAGGCATACACACTGTTTAAATGTCTATTCGTCACTAAACGTTTGCCTCTAATCTTTTATTCATCCACTTTATATATGTAGTCCCTATACTGTATTGATTCCTCCACTTTATATATGTAGTCCCTATACTGTATTGCACTCTAAATCGATGACTTGATTTACAACACTAGAGTTTATTTACTACAAGGATTATATCTGTATTCCTACTTCTCTTGATTACATCCTTATTCAAGTATCTGATCTTATGTTTCCACTCACATTGAGAAAGCAAAGCAGGCTCCAAACAGAGTCTGGCTTGACCTCCAAAGACAATCCTCTTAGTGATACCGTGCAAGTGCTGAAATCTGCAACTGTGTGACCTTCTGGTGTGGGCACGTTGATAAGGGAGAGAAATCCCTTGCTCTCTCCAACACTTAGCACCTTCACTAACTCTTTATGTCCTCTCTCGCTCTCCCTCCCTCACTTTCCAGCACCACCAAAGTTTTTAAGAACCCCCAATGACCAAACGGGCGTGCAAGGAGGTGTGGCATCCTTCATCTGCCAAGCAACGGGAGACCCACGCCCCAAGATCGTTTGGAACAAGAAGGGGAAGAAAGTCAGCAACCAGAGATTTGAGGTATTAGGTCTATTGTTCTGATGTAAAATGCTCGACAAAAATGGGAATGCTCAACAGTGCTTTTGGTCCTCCCCCAAACCCCTAACACATAATCCATCCCCCCGCTCACCCAAACTGCCTTTGCCACCACGCATTAGCAGGCTCTAATAATCACGCAGCCATCTAACATGCATGAGTTATAATGAGCAAGTACACAGAGATCTGGTGACAGATTTGTAATTAAAGAAAGAAAGGATGAAAGATGGAGAGAGAAAGAAAGAAAAGGGGGAAGAAATGGTGTGCCCCAGATACCTATATTAACATCATGCTGCATTTGGCTGCCTTATGCAAAACGAGAGCAGTGTAGCTCTGTGGTTCAAAGCTCTTTTGCTTCGTGGCATCTTTATCTAAATGCATGTCCCCCTCCCTGCTTGGTTTCGCTGCAAGCTTTGATTTGTCCTTCTCTTTAATCGCCATGACAAATAACACATCAGCTCCGAACAGTGATAAGATTTCTATTAATTTCTGTGTCATTCCCTTTCGGAGTGTATCATGGTCCCCCCCCCCCCCCCCCCCCTATTCTTGCCATACTACTACTCAGCAGTAGTGGCTTATCTGGGTTTGGAGAACCTTCTCGCCTCTTTGGCATCTCATACGCCGGGCAGAAATCGAATCTTATCAGAGTGCATCGCATTTGCGCCGCTCCACGTGCTGAATGCTAACGCACTAGCTTGCTAACTCTCCTTTCGCCGCTGCAAACCTTGCTTGCTTGCAACCACCCTCATTCCCCCACTCACGTGCCGCCGCCTCCTCATCCCTAACAAAGCCCATTTCCTTTTACAGAAACACTGAGACTTTCTCAATCCCATTTTCTTTCTCTTTGAGTTTGAAATTGGGAAGGGAGCACTTTTACTTACCATCATCACATGCTCTTGCAATGATTGCCCAAATGTGCCCTAGTCGCTTGGCCACTGAACCGTCAAGGTGTTTTGTTAAACTAACACGTGAAATGATATGCTCTGAACTGTACCAATGAGTATCGAGGCCGGCCTCTGTACGTGTGTCTGGGTGTGTGCTTGTGTGTCTGTCTGCGTGTGTGAGGTTCTTACCAGTCCATTTTTGTATTTACACCTACCTAAAAATTCTTAAAAATGAGTTATGATACAGGGCTTTCTAAAAACAGTGAGTATACAGCATGCAACGATAGCTGTAAAAGCTACAAAACACCTGTTTGTGAACATTTTATGTGTCGTCCGTCCAAAACAATCGGTCATGTCTTTTTGTACAACTATCACGTCATGGTGATAACAATTGTTCGTTACTGTTTATCGAACCACATTTAATTGTTTGTTAATGTTCTGTCCCGTTTGATATATTTCAATGTGATGCATTTCTGGGAGAAATAGTGTGTTAACTTTAAGAGTGGGGCGAACCAAAATTTACATAGAATATAAAACAGACATAAAAGTTAAAGTAATTATTTCCGACTGGCCAGTAGATACTTTCCCATTCTTAAAGTTAGTTGTCCACTTTGGTTATCTTTCCAATAATTAGTACACAAGATAAACTCATATTTCGGATCGAAAGTTGATGTCGGAGAGCTGTGAGCCATCTTTTAATTGATATTATGTTTAATCTTCCATTACATCACTATATAATAATAAGCTCTCTGAACACAGCTTCTCTGGTAATAACTATACCAGTGGGTAGCCAATCATAAACACGAACAACAGTCTAAGGGCATAACTAGCCATGAAAAACATTGATCAATAGTGACAATGATAACATTATTATCTACATGCTATAGACATGGGATCTTTTCCTCGTAAACTCACAATGCGATACACACGTGGGTTCTGTATCAATTACTTAAAAGTCCATCCTCTCCTTGTCTCCTCCCCTTCACCTGCACTTAACTGAAAATACATGCTTCAGGCTGACTTTCACCTGGTCAGTTGTTTCAAGTCAGAGCAATAAAGGAGAGAAGGTGAGTGGTGGATGGACTTTTTAGACAATTGAGAAAGAGCACATATACTCCCAAACACTCACCCAAATAATGTGCTTATATTAGGAGCTGATATTAGGATATAATATTAGTGTATACTATCCATAGCAGCTTTCATAGTTTTCTAACGTGTGTTAGAAAACAGTGTGTTTGGCACCATCAGTGTTGTAGGCCAAATGTGTTTATACTCTGCTGCAGGAGTGGTTGGAATTGCTCTGCGCAAGCTTCCGTCACCGATTGGGAACAAAAAAACTCCTTTAACATATCTTGTTTCTCGCACCTGCAGGTGATTGAGTTCGATGACGGCTCTGGCTCGGTGTTGAGAATTCAGCCCTTGCGTACGCCCCGAGACGAAGCCATATACGAGTGCGTCGCCTCCAACACTGTTGGAGAGCTGAGTGCAACTACGAGACTCACTGTTTTACGTGGTAGGTGCTCCTTTCTCCGCGACCGAAATGCTAACTCTTGTTCCTTTAACTCTCAGTTTCTTCAACTAACCAGGTAAGCTAGACTTTCTTTGTTTCTATGTCTGTGCCGTCTTCTTTCTTTTCCCTTTGAACACATATAGTTGAATATCAGGTTTTGGTTCCACTCATGTCGAATGTACTGACTTAATTAGAGTTACTCCATTAGAAACTTAGCCTAAATAAGTTGGATTTTCTAAATCAATTAACACGTTTTCATACATTTTCCTGACACGATAATTAAGATGCTGGTTGAGTTATGCAGCGTAGTTTCTATTTCTTGCTCTTGGTGTTCTAATGGAAAGTTGAGAGATATTCAAATCACATTTCATTTGGCTTATCTGCTTCTGCTTTAATATTTACTTAACTGGAGAGAAAGGAATGGCTATTTGAATCAGGTTTAAAACTGATAAAACCACAGAAATGGCTCAAATTTAAGTAGCTCATTCCATCATATAGGTCATGAATTATCATGTTTTACCTCCTCTTGTAATTTGACTGTATAACTAAATGAGTGTCCTATATTTGGTTGTAACTTTGTAATACTTGCAGTTGCTTGAAATATATGCACTGTCATAGGAAGTGCAAATTCACAATAGTTTACTTTGAATACAAAAATTGGTCGCATATCTGAAGTTAATTGCTGGCACCACAATCATAATCACTAGCACATACTGTACATATAAAAAGCAAATGCTTATCTTGATTCCACACAACATCCTATTGAAACGCTAAAGCACACTGTCCCGGGACTCAAAAAGACAGTGTGGTTTTAGACCTATCTCTCTAAAGCAGACTTATTATGTTCTGAATGGAGAAAATGGCTCTAACATGCCTTGGCGCTCTGAATGAGGTGTGCTCCATTATCCCCCACAATTACACAGCATGGAAAATGAGTTCCTATTGAGTGGGGAGCTCCCCAGCTAAAGGAAAGAGCTGGCTCGGCGACTCTCTGAAGCGCCTTGTCATCTCTTTCTTATCTCCAATGCCGAGGCGAACACAAGGCCCCTGGCACGGTCCCCGGGGGCCCACTGAAAGGGGAAGATGGCAGATTCTCATGCAGTCTCTCACCATGTTTACACTATGGTGTGTGTGTGTGTTTATGAATTTGTGTGGAAACACACAATAACATGCAGGCACATACTGTATACACACACACACACATACTCACACACTTACACTGAGACAGGCGAGGGAAATTAGTGTCACTGCATCTGCTTCACAGAACCTATGCCTCTCAGCTCCACAGCTAAGGCATTACATTTTAGTCATTTAGCAGACACTTTTTTTTTTGCATTAGCATGTAAAGTGCCTTCAGAAAATATTCACACTCGTTGACTTTCTCCACATTTTGTTGTGATTGTGGATTAAATTGTGATTTTGTGTTACTGGCCTACACACAATACCCTATAATGTCTAAGTGGAATTATGGATGGTGTATCAGTCACTACAGAAATACAGGCGTCCTTCCTAAATCAGTTGCTGGAGAGGAAGGAAACCACTCAGGGATTTCACCTTGAGGCCAATGGTGGTTTTAAAACAGTTACAGAGTTTAATGGCTATGATAGGAAAAAACTGAGGATGGATCAACGACATTGTAGTTACTCCACAATACTAACCTAAATGACAGTGGGAAAAGAAGGAAGCCTGTACAGATAAAAAAATATTCTAAAACATGCATCCTGTTTGCAATAAGGCACTAAAGTAAAATTGCAAAAAATGTGGCAAAGAAATTAAATCCAACACAACACATCACTGAGTACCCCTCTTCATATTTTCAAGCATGGTGTTGGCTGCATCATGTTATGGGTATGCTTGTCATCGGCAAGGACTAGGGAGTGGGAGACAAATTCACCTTTCAGCAGGACAATAACCTAAAACACAAGGCCAAATATACACTGGAGTTGCTTCCAAGACGCCATTGAATGAATATTCATTCCATTTCACTTTGTCCCTGTAGTGGGTGATTTTGGACAGAGTCAAGCGCAGGAGGGTAAATCACAGAATATATGGTTTATTCAGGAACACAGTGGTACGCAGCAATGCATAAAACACTCCAGTGCGATAAATACGGCGCACTGGAGAAAAACAAGGCATACGGGTGAATATCCCGGCCATACAAAATAAAAAGTAGCTCCACCGAACTAGAGTCAACTCTACAATACCTAATCACACACAAAGACAGGGGGGCATAGGGAACACTTATACAGGTGATGGGATATGAACCAGGTGTGTGTAATAAACAAGACAAAACAAATGGAATAATGAGATGAGGAGCGGCAGTGGCTAGAAGGCCGGTGACGACGAACGCCGAAGCCTGCCCGAACAAGGAGAGGAGGCAGCTTTGGAGGAAGTCGTGACAATACCCCCCTCCCCTTGAAGCGCAGCTCCAGCAGTGCGCCGACACCTGCCTCGGGGACTACCAGGAGGACGCGGAGCAGGGCGAGCCGGGGGACGACGGTGGACATCCCGCAACAGGGTGGGATCGAGGATATCCCTCACCCAGACCCAGCACCGTACCCCTCCCACTCCACGAGGTACTGAAGGCCCCCCACCCGATGCCTCTAATCCAGGATGGAATGGACAGAGTACGCCGGGGCCCCCTCGAGTGGGCGGAGGGACCTCCCGCACCTCAGACTCCTGGAGTGGACCAGCCACCACCGGCCTGAGGAGAGTCACATGAAACGAGGGGTTAATACGGTAATCAGGAGGGAGTAGTAACCTATAAGTAACCTTGTTTATTCTCCTTAGGACTTAGATCGGCCCCACAAACCACGGGCTCAGCTTCCGGCAGGGCAGGCGGAGGGGCAGATTCTGGGTCGAGAACCAGACTCGATCACCCGGTACAAAGACCGAGGCCTCACTACGGTGGTGGTCAGCATTGACTTTCTGGCAACGCACGGCGCACTGGAGGTGGACGTGGGCAGCGTTCCACGTCTCCTCCTCGCGCCGAAACCAGTCGTCCTCTGCAGGAGCTTCGGTCTGGCTCTGATGCCACGGTGACAGAACCGGCTGATACCCTAAGACACATTGAAAGGGAGTTAGGTTAGTGGAGGAGCGGCGGAGAGAGTTCTGGGCATATTCGGCCCATGGCAAGAACAACGACCACTCCCCCGGCCGGTCCTGACAGTAGAACCGCAGGAACCTATCCACATCCTGATTCACCTGTTCCACCTGCCCATTAGACTTGGGGTGAAACCCAGAGGTCATGCTGACCGAGACCCCCAGACGTTCCATGAACGCCTTCCAGACCCTGGACGTAAACTGGGGACCCCGGTCAGACACGATGTCCTCTGGCACCCCGTAGTAGAAGACGTGCATAAACAGAGCCTCTGCAGTTTGCAGAGCCATGGGGAGACCGGGCAGAGGAAGGAGGTGGCAGGCTTTAGAAAAGCGGTCCACAATAACCAGGATGGTGGTGTTACCCTGAGGGAGGGGAAGATTGGTTAGGAAGTCAGTAGACAAGTGGGACCATGGCCATTGTGGAACTGGTAAGGGATGTAACTTACACACTGGGAGGTGCCTAGGTGCCTTACTCTGGGCGCACACCGAGAAGGAGGAGATATACACCCTCACGTCCTTAGCCAAAGTAGGCCACCAGTACTTCCCGGTCAGACAGCGTGCTGTACAACCGATACCTGGATGACCAGAGGAGGGAGACGTGTGTGCCCAATAGATAAGACGGTCACGGACAAGAGACGGCACGTACCGCAGGCCAGCTGGGCACTGAGGTGGAGATGGCTCTGTGCATAGCGCCCACTGTATGTCCCTGTCCACCGCCCACACTACCGTCGCCACAATGCGGGATGCCGGGAGTATGGGGGTGTTGTCTATGGGCCTCTCCTCTGTGTCGTACAGCCGTGACAGCATGTCTGCCTTCACGTTCTTAGTACCTGGTATGTATGACAACATGAAATCAAACCGGATGAAGAACAAGGCCCACCTGGCCTGGCGAGGGTTCATCCTCATTGCCCGGATGTACTCCAGGTTACGGTGGTCAGTCCAGACAAGGAAAGGGTGTTTCGCCCCCTCGAGCCAGTATCTCCACGCGGTCAGGGCTCTGACCACAGCCAACAGCTCCCGATCACCAACGTCGTAGTTCTGCTCCGCCGGGCTGAGCTTCTTCGAGAAGAAGGCACAGAGGGGCAGAGCTTGGGTGGCATGCCCTAGCGTTGGGATAAGACAGCGCCTACCCCTACCACGGATGCAACCACCTCCACTACAAATGGCAATGATGGATCGGGATGGTCCAGTACCTGGGCTGAGGAGAACAGAACCTTCAGGTTACTGAAAGCCCTGTCAGCCTCAGTAGACCAGTGGAGCCGGGACAGCCCACCCTTCAACAGAGAGGTGATGGGAGCTGCGACCTTGCCAAAGCCCTGGATAAATCCCTGATAGTAATTGGCAAAGCCAATGAAGCGCTGCACCTCCTTCACCATGGTTGAGGTCGGCCAATTCCACACGGCGGAAATGTGGTGTCCCTCCATCTCCACACCTGAGGTGGTGATGTGGTATCCGAGGAAGGAGACGGACTGTTGGAAGAACAGACACTTTTCTGCCTTGGCATATAGGTAATTCTTCAACAGTCGGCCCAGCACTTTGCGAACCAGGGACACATGCTCGGCGCGCGTAGCGGAATACACCAGAATGTCATCGATGTAGACCACCACACCACGATCCAGCATGTCCCGAAACACCTCGTTCACAAAGGACTGGAAGACTGATGGAGCATTCATCAACCCGTACGGTATCACCAGGTATTCATAATGCCCCGTGGTTGTACTGAATGCTGTCTTTCACTCGTCCCCTTCCCGAACACGCACCAGTTTGTACGCAGTCCGGAGATCTAATTTCTTGAAGAAGCGCACCCCATGCATTGATTCGATAACAGAGGAGATGAGGGGTAGAGGGTAGCTATAGCGAATGGTTGTTTGATTAAGTGCCCAGTAATCAATGCAAGGGCGCAGACCTCCGTCTTTCTTCTTCACGAAAAGAAACTTGGAGGCGGGCGAAGTGGAGGGACGTATAAACCCCTGGCACAAGGACTCGGAGACGTATGTCTCCATAACCTCAGTGTCAGCCTGCAACAGGGGATATAAATGACTCCTGGGAGGCACAGCGTCTACCCGGAGGTTTATCGCGCAATCCCCCACCCGATGGGGTGGTAATTTGGTCGAGGTATTCGGGGGAATGCGCAAGGTGGAGGTAGTGTCTGGACTTTCCACCGTGGTTGCACCAACGGAAACAGCTAGACACCTACCCTGACACTCTCGCAACCACCCCATGAGAATACTCTGTGGCCATGAAAAGGTGGGGTCGTGTAGTGCGAGCCAGGGAAGACCGAACACAACAGGGAAATCAGGGGACTCAATAATATAGAAGGTGACTTGCTCCCAATGGGTCTCCTGCATGATCATTGTGACTGGTGCTGTAACTTCCCTAACAAAACCTGACCCTAATGGTCGACTGTCAAGTGCTTTGCTGGGTAATGGAATGGGCAGGATAACCAATGTAATACAGAGACTATTAGCTAAAGTTCTGTCCATAAAGTTCCCAGCTGTGCCTGAATCGACCAGCGCCTTGCACTGGGGAAAAACCGTCTAATCAGGGAAGTTGACGTGTATGGTGCAGTGCGCAGCAGAGGGCTCTGAACGAGTGTGGGTTTGCGCTACCTGGGGTGACGCAAGAGTGCCCTGCCTGCCGCCTCCAGACCCGGAAGAACCCTTACGACAGTGTGCAGCAGAATGTCCTCTCCTGCCACAAGAGTGATACTGGAGCTGTCGTCCTCCGTTCTCCCGGATCGCTGCACCACTAAGCTCCATCGTAACGGAATCTGGGTTGAAGGGGGGTGAAACGGGCAGGCCACTTCCAGAACGTCCTCTTGACTAGCAGGTTGTCCAACCGGATGGCCATGTCCACCAGCTGGTCGAAAACGTGGTATCCCGGCAGGCTAGCTCCCTTCGGACGTCCTCTCACAAGGCTGCCCTGGAAGTGGTCAATGAGGACCCGCTCATTCCACCCGGACCCAGCCACTAGATTTAAAAACTCCAGGGAAAAGTTCTGCCCCGAGAGGCAGGAGACTAGGGCGGACACCTTATCCCGCGTCGATGGAGCCGGGCTGATGGTCGAAAAATAGAGGAGGAATCCCTGGCAACGGGCCGCTGACCCGTCGTACTCCCTCAGTCGTGATAGGTGAATCCCTCTGGGCACTGGGGTGTGGTTGGCTGGATCCGGTCGCTCAGATGGTCCCGAAGGGTCGGGTCCTATCCTCTCCAGGCGTTGGACGACCTGGAGAACCCAATCCATCGCTTCTCCCAAGCTGGCTAGCATGCTGGAGTGCTCCCGGACCTGCTCCACAACTCCAGGCATGTTCTCCGCTCCTGCTGACTCCATGATACCCGTGTGTGATTCTGTAGTGGGTGATTTTGGATGGAGTCAGGCGCAGGAGGGTAAATCACAGAATATATTGTTTATTCAGGAACACAGCGGTACGCAGCGATGCGTAAAACACTCCGGTGCGGTAAATACGGCGCACTGGAGAAAAACAAGGCACACGGGTGAATATCCCGGCGATACAAAATACAAAGTAGCTCTACCTAGCTAGAGTAACCTCTACAATAACTAATCACACACAAAGAATCAGAATCACACTTCTGTGTTGCAATAAAGTAATGCTTTCTGGTCAAGCCAGATGAGAGCCAGATCACTCTCACTCACTCATGCATACACCAGACACCCAGACATACACACACTTTCACATCCACATCCACACAAACCCTCAACAGACCTGCCAATCTCTACCTGAATGAACACATAAACTTAACACCTGCTTTTCTCTAGAACGTGTTTCTGACAGCACAACCAACCAAAGTCAAACATTGTCGAAGTTGTGTTTCAGAATGCAACTTATTTTGGAAGCCTCATGTCTTATTCATGTAGTCTACTGAGCTAGAATGCGAGTGCCCGTTGCAAGGTTGAGCTTTTACATTAGAGGGCGGGGTGGTGGGTACAGTTATAGGGCAATGTAAGGGTAGTGTACTTTTACAAGGTCACAGAACAATGCATAATACAAAAAGCCCTGTTCCAAAAATAGTCTACGTATCTCCGACATGGTTCTGTATCTCCCTTGGAGAATATGTCTGTATTTGCGCCTATTTTGTTAAGATTTATTTAGAAAATTCCTCTGCCTTGTACTTTATTTGGGGCTTGATACACCAAAAAGTCAAATCTGAGTTCAATCTGTCGGTGTAGCTAGGAACTTTGGAGATGATATCTCTAACCTTGTATTCCACTTGCCGAGACGCTACAGACGCAATAGATACATAGATACATAAACGAATCACCAGATGAAGACACTACTAATCCGGTGATACATATAAAGTGACTGTTCATTTAGTTCATTTGAGCTCCAGTGGCCTGTGCTAGGTTAGCATCTGTTTCTGGTAGCTAGCTCCAGGGGGAGATAATGGATAATTCCATAAAGAGGGAAAAGTAACATTGTTGTAATTGCCACAGCAATGAAGAGTCAGGGCTGCGAGGTGAATAATCCAGTGGCAGAGATATTAGCATTTGGGTGGGCTGCAGACTTGATGGGAAACACCATTAGTAATGAACTTCCCTGGCTTAGAGAAAGTAATTTGTGTGAAAGGCGAACCGCTAGCGTAATGATGTTTGTACCCAGAATCTACTTGTCCAATGAATGAGGGACCTAATTTGCATATTGTATTTTTTCTTCCCGCTTCTAGCTCTTCCCCTCCTCCATTTTGATGAACTCGGAGATGACTTAAGTCATATGTGATACGGGTGTTTGAATTAAGCTTTTCTGATTTGCGGTTGAAATTGGAAAAGGGTGATAAGTGGTCAGAGAAGCACAACAAATGGGGCAAGAGTCTTAGTGTAGTGTTGATGATATCCAAGTATAGTGTTGGATTTTAACATTTTGTGTTTTTTGTCCGATTTTACGACAGGTGTTCTGGTACTGTAGGACATGTTTCATATTCCCCCAGGACACACAGAGCACGATAAGACATTGATTCCCAAATAAGAAAATGATTGCACCAGCCATTATGTCAGCCAAGTGTCCATACACTTTAGATAGATAGAGAACCATCAGTTTGTCATTCGAACTACTAATCTATATCTACAGTATAGTACATGTCAACCGGAGCATTTAGTCATAGATTTTCAATAGTGAGCAGGTAAATTAAAATAATTGCCTTTCAATGTAGACACCCAAACACAAGCACAGACCTCATGTTACTTCAGCAGCACAATCATATGCTATTATCACGTGCTATGGCTATGTTCATTTTCTTCACTGCATGATTAAGAAAGGTAATGTATCCATATATTCCCATTATACTGTGAATCACCACTTCTCTCGCCAGTCTCACAAGCGTGCAGATGTGCTCAACTTGACAGTAAGAGTGTAAAATAGAAAGTCGCTCTACTGTGATGGAAAAAAGGCCAAAACAAAATGCATCATTTCCATTTGTAAGATGTGTCACAGGGTGCTCTCGCTCTATATTTTCAGACGAAGTATAGACTATAATTTAGTTTACATGCTTAGCTTTCTACACCTTGCGGTTTTCAAACACTAGAGTAGAGTACAGTTTGAATAGTATAATATGGAATGAGAAAATTCCTCAGAAAACGAAGTGCATCTGCTTCTGTAAAGAAAGGAGAAAGTGAATATTATGAAGTTCCACCCACGTAAACCAATAAGAATGTCTATAAAACAGTAACTTGTGTATTGCTATGCATTTATAGGCCGTACTGGCATAAATTCACCACAGTGATAAACTTAAACCAATTTTCTCAGTCTGAAGTTCAGAGTCAGAGTAGAACCCAGACAAATGATATCCTATTCTTTCTTTTATCATTCCCTCGAGTTGCAGTGCCCAGGCTATGTTTTCTCTTTGAATCCAACAAGGAACAGAATAAGTCTAGACCAATAATATTCTTAAGCACTCCCCTACCCACACAGACACATCACAATGTTTGTCCTCTTCACCATACTATTTTGCAAGGATTTTCATTTCAAATCCTAAATAACTACTTTTCTGTGTCATGTTGTAGGGTCTTATTACTAATTCTTCACATTACTTTGTTTCTCTACTCTGTACTTTCTACTCTGTAGCCTACATCCCAGGTTGCACTTAAAACAAGCACAGCCTGACAGAAAAACAAAACATTAACTGAGCGTTCAAATTGCTCGTGAAGCAAATTGCTGCCTCAGCTGTCTTGGACTGCCAGAGCAAGGCACGCAGTGTGGGCGAAGCAGGTGGCTAGTGTAAAATTGCTGTGCCTGAGATCGTTATGTTTGCGAAAGGTAATGCAGAAGGTGAACAAGGTAGCATAGTGGGCCAGGAGTGAGAACATGATTATGTTTGGTTCACCGGCAAGTTCTGTAAATGCCCCATGCTACAATACAGAACACTCAGGACACTCAATTGGGCTGCAGAATTACTTTATAAATAAATCGTGTTTTTCAACCCAGGTGAACTCCTTTTGAGGGGAGAAATATGGAATAATTATAAAGTGCCTGATACAGCGTTTTAAGTGTAACATAAGTTCTGTAACTCTATTTGTGCTTGGTCTGCTCCAGTCCGGTTTCTCAACGCATGGGTGAAAAAAGAACCCCCAGCGACCCATACTATTCTCTCAAATGTTTGGCACAGTCATATTTTCCTGGTGGAGCATGGCAGTTGGTTATTTCCATGAGAACAAAAAGTAGTCATCAGGTCTAATTGAACAGACACAGATGATTTACATTTCCCCATTTTGGATTTTCATTACTCCCTCTTCTAAACTGTGTGGTCCCATGTGGCTCAGTTGGTAGAGTATGGTGCTTGGAATGCCAGGGTTGTGTGTTCAATTCCTACGGGGGACAAGTACGAAAGAAGTATGAAAATGTATGCACTCACTACTGTAAGTCGCTCTGGATAGGAGCGTCTGCTAAATGACTCAAATGTAAAAATGTAAACTCATCAGCAGATTAAGGTATTTTATCAATATTGTCCCTGTCTTCTATAAATCTGTCCAGGTAGATAGCTCTTGCAGTATGCACGTTTTTCAATCAACTGGAAGCCTCGGAATGATTGTAAAACTGTGGCGACGCTGCACATTATTATATAAATCTGCTGGCCAAAAGGCAAGTCTTGTATTGGCTCTCCCCTCAAATCTAAATCTCCCCAGTCTCATTCGTCACCAAAAATGGAACAGATAATGACACATTTTTTATGATTGTAATTAAAAAGATTGAGTCGAATGTCCTCAAAGAAATTGATCTCTTGGCAGAAGATAATTCTCTCCTAAATTTCCCTGCTGAATTAGTCTAGGGTGGCGAATTGGTATTTGTACAGTACTGAGCGTGATTTAAGACAAAAAAAACTAGCGTGGTGTTTAGCTAGAAATGACCTGCGGCTGGCTGCTATCAAGATGGATGTGCTGCTTTATTGTCCAATAGCGAGTGAGAAAACATCTGCTGAAGCCACAAAGGAACTGGGATTGCACTGTGAAAATGATAGATAATGTGGTGGTCAGGGTGGTGGAGTATTTTCGAAATAAAAGTAAACACGACCCTCTGTAAATTAATCATTATCAATTCGGACAGATGGGGCTAGTATTTTCTGCTTGGTGCTCCTAGAAATCAGTGTCCTCTGTAATGACCTCAGGTTTTAAAATGGGAAGCGCAATTAGTTGCTTAATGATTTGAAAATGCTAATTTCTTGTCACATCTCCTGGCAACAATTATTTTACTTGTTAATAGCCCCAAAAGGTTGGAGAATACAAAAAGAAAATGACATCCACAAACTAATCTCCTACATGGACAGGCCAGACGAGCAAATTTCAAGGAATAAACATTCCAATACCCAATTTTGGTGAGAGATACCTATCGCATACTGTAGGTTTCATCCCACTAATGGCACTACCGTACAAGTCAAAGGACGTGTCAGGAAATTAAGAATATAGCTGTATAATTTCAATTATCTCTATTAGTTCTGTTGCTCTATATCATGTTACAAACCTGGAGGTATGCGTGTAAGTAGCCACCTGCACACACCAGTCACAATCATTGCAATTGACAAGGGGCTGTTTGGTGGAATGTGTCGTCGTCATCGTTACCGGGGAACATTCCGTGGGCTGTGGGGACTTAAAGGTCGTAAAGTGGGAGTGTATTAGCCTAAGCCAAGGAGTCAAGGGGTGCTAATGTAGGTGCTTCGCTTTGATCTCAGCCATACTCAAGTCATTTTCTAGTACATTAAATCGGGCACTTTAGGATCACTTCTAATGCATCTAATGATGCACTTGAGAAACCTCTTCAAGCCTGCCTGCAAGGGTACTACTAATTAAAGCCAAACAACTTTAGACTGGTAAAAAAACAAGGTAGGGAACAAATACCCGAACTTTTGTTGAACGTTTTTCCATAGTTGTCAACATACGATCTGGGGTTATTTAGATTGTATTTATGTATTTAAAGGTACAATGCAGCTGTTTTATTTCATTTCTGAGTTACAATTAAGAACCATACTGTGATTGTTTTCAGTTAAAATGGTCAAAAAGGAGCAGAAATAGCTTCTTAGAAAATAGACATTTCTCAAGCAAAAATTTTGCAAGGCAGGCCACAATTCAATCCCACCAAAATAGGCTGAAATTTCAACCGGTCTTTTCAACAGATCTTACACTAAAAGGGCATTATCATCATTTTCAAAATGTCACAGTATTATTCCAACCTCATAGCGTGGAAATATACAGTGAGCTCCAAAAGAAACACTAGATACAGTGAGCTCCAAAACTATTGGGACAATGACATATGTTTTGGCTCTGTACTCCAGCAGTTTGCATTTGAAATGATACAATGACTATGATGTTAAAGTACAGACTGTAAGCTTTAATTTGAGGGAATTGTCATCCATATCGGGTGAACCGGCTAGAAATTACAGCACCTTTTACAATAACATGATAGGTTAGCATTTCTAGGTGGGATGATATTTATGCCTCTGTAACTTTCTCACTCATCATTATTCACGATTCATTCAGGATTATCTGTAATCATGGTAGCATCCACATTAATGTAATATTTAGAAACTTATTCTATTCTTATTTAAAATAAAAGTGACTCCAAAATGACACAATACATTATTTACCATTCATTTCCATTGGGCACAAAATAATCTGACACACAACCAAAACAAACAGCAAATGCATCCAACAAATTTGTACAGTAACAAGCTTAATGTAGTCATTGCGTGCTAGGAATATGGGACCAAATACTTCACTTTTTACTACTTGAATACACATACAGTCCCTTCAGAAAGTATTCAGACCCCTTTACTTTTTCCACATTTTGTTAGGTTACAGCCTTATTCTAAAATTGATTAAATAAATACAAATCCTCAGCAATCTACACATAATACCCGATAATGACAAAGTGAAAACAGATTTTTTTTGCAATTGTATTAAAATAAAAAAACATATCTTATTTACATAAGTATTCAGACACTTTGCTATGAGACTCGAAATTGAGCTCAGGTGCATCCTGTTTCCATTGATCTAACCATCCTTGAGATGTTATTTTTAAAAATATTTTTTAGGGGGTAGATCAGCTTTAATATTGCAGATAGATTGTAACTTTCGTCAATGTAATTGTCTCCATCACTTCCAATCCCCCATATATTTTTTTGCAAATATATATATATATATATATATATATATATATATATATATATATATATATATATATATATATACATATACATACATACATACATATAAATATATATACAGTGGGGAAAAAAAGTATTTAGTCAGTCACCAATTGTGCAAGTTCTCCCACTTAAAAAGATGAGAGAGGCCTGTAATTTTCATCATAGGTACACGTCAACTATGACAGACAAAATGAGGAAAAAAAATCCAGAAAATCACGTTGTAGGATTTTTAATGAATTTATTTGCAAATTATGGTGGAAAATAAGTATTTGGTCAATAATAAAAGTTTCTCAATACTTTGTTATATACCCTTTGTTGGCAATGACACAGGTCAAACGTTTTCTGTAAGTCTTCACAAGGTTTTCACACACTGTTGCTGGTATTTTGGCCCATTCTTCCATGCAGATCTCCTCTAGAGCAGTGATGTTTTAGGGCTGTCGCTGGGCAACACGGACTTTCAACTCCCTCCAAAGATTTTCTATGGGGTTGAGATCTGGAGACTGGCTAGGCCACTCCAGGACCTTGAAATGCTTCTTACGAAGCCACTCCTTCGTTGCCCGGGCGGTGTGTTTGGGATCATTGTCATGCTGAAAGACCCAGCCACGTTTCATCTTCAATGCCCTTGCTGATGGAAGGAGGTTTTCACTCAAAATCTCACGATACATGGCCCCATTCATTCTTTCCTTTACACGGATCAGTTGTCCTGGTCCCTTTGCAGAAAAACAGCCCCAAAGCATGATGTTTCCACCCCCATGCTTCACAGTAGGTATGGTGTTCTTTGGATGCAACTCAGCATTCTTTGTCCTCCAAACACGACGAGTTGAGTTTTTACCAAAAAGTTCTATTTTGGTTTCATCTGACCATATGACATTCTCCCAATCCTCTTCTGGATCATCCAAATGCACTCTAGCAAACTTCAGACGGGCCTGGACATGTACTGGCTTAAGCAGGGGGACACGTCTTGCACTGCAGGATTTGAGTCCCTGGCGGCGTAGTGTGTTACTGATGGTAGGCTTTGTAACTTTGGTCCCAGCTCTCTGCAGGTCATTCACTAGGTCCCCCCGTGTGGTTCTGGGATTTTTGCTCACCGTTCTTGTGATCATTTTGACCCCACGGGGTGAGATCTTGCGTGGAGCCCCAGATCAAGGGAGATTATCAGTGGTCTTGTATGTCTTCCATTTCCTAATAATTGCTCCCACAGTTGATTTCTTCAAACCAAGCTGCTTACCTATTGCAGATTCAGTCTTCCCAGCCTGGTGCAGGTCTACAATTTTGTTTCTGGTGTCCTTTGACAGCTCTTTGGTCTTGGCCATAGTGGAGTTTGGAGTGTGACTGTTTGAGGTTGTGGACAGGTGTCTTTTATACTGATAACAAGTTCAAACAGGTGCCATTAATACAGGTAACGAGTGGAGGACAGAGGAGCCTCTTAAAGAAGAAGTTACAGGTCTGTGAGAGACAGAAATCTTGCTTGTTTGTAGGTGACCAAATACTTATTTTCCACCATAATTTGCAAATAAATTCATAAAAAATCCTACAATGTGATTTTCTGGAAAAAAAATTCTCAATTTGTCTGTCATAGTTGATGTGTACCTATGATGAAAATGACAGGCCTCTCTCATCTTTTTAAGTGGGAGAACTTGCACAATTGGTGGCTGACTAAATACTTTTTTCCCCCACTGTACATACATATCCTTTTTTAAAATATATTTTCCTTTATTAGTTTCTAACCCTACCACCCCTCCCCTAATTGGGGTAAACTAGTGAACAACAAAGCTTAGGCCTCTACTTCCAGCTTATACATACTAAATACATTTTATGGACACAGTCAATTTTATAATAGTTCTATTTTGTTTGATTTTACTCCTGAACTTCCTCAACCTCTCCGATAATTTTCATGATGTCCATCCGGTTAGCTTCTAAATTTTATATGCCATATCTTTCAAACTGTGCTCTTTCACAAAAGTTCTTAACCTATAACCTATATATGTATTATGGACACAGTGTGTTTTACATTAGTTATCTTGTTGTTATTAGTTGTTATTAGTCCCAACCTTATGCTCCATTCAACCCCTCCCATCTATCTCTTAACACCATCCATATTGGATTTCAATTTGCCATATATTTTTCAACTGTACTGGGATGTTTCACAAAAGTTCTGAACATTTCTATTCTAATTGTTTCTACAGATTGTAAATTGAATTTTTTTTTTTGCTAAAAGTATTATTATATTATTGATCGATTGACTATGACTTTTCAGATCACCCAGTAGAGCTATCTGCAGGGTTAGCTCCAAAAAACAAGCTACAAATGGACGGTACCAAAACAAATGATCTAATGATTCTCTCTTCGCAGCAGAATCTGCAGAGCTGGGAAGATTGTATCCCCTATATAAATAACATTCTATTGGTATAATAATTTAAATTGAATAATTCATAGTTTTGAATCTGACGTCATTTTGCGTATCAGTTCATAAACCATGTTCCATGGAATCAGTACGTCAAAAATCTCTTCCCAACTATTTTGCAATCTATATGGGACAGCTGTCATTCCTTTGGTCCTTAAATTAAACGTGTATACTTTTTTATTTATCACAATTTTCTTTAACCAATTATGATCTTTAATGCAGGGCCGACAGGGAAGTTCCTTACTTTTTCCCCCTCCCACTTTCCTCTTCCATTTTTGCGGAAATGCTGCAATTATTTGGTTGTAATTTTGGGTAGAGCAGATATTTCCTTATGTTTTTGTTAGCTGCATGTGCGACATAACTCCACCAGTCCTGCCTATGATATCATTTACGAAGATTATACCTTCATGACGAACCCGATGGTCACTCTGACAAAGCTCTAGAGTTTCTCTGTGGAGGTGGGAGAACCTTCCAGAAGGACAACCATCTCTGCAGCACCCACCAATCAGGCCTTTATGGTAGAGTGGCCAGACGGAAGCCACTCCTCAGTAAAAGGCACATGACAGCCCGCTTGGAGCACCTAAAGACTCTCAGACCATGAGAAACAAGATTCTCTGGTCTGATGAAACCAAGATTGAACTCTTTGGCCTGAATGCCAAGCGTCACGTCTGGAGGAAACCTGGCACCATCCCTACGTTGAAGCATGGTGGTGGCAGCATCATGCTGTGGGGATGTTTTTCAGCGGCAGGGACTGGGAGACTAGTCAGGATCGAGGCAAGGGTGAACAGAGTAAAGTACAGAGAGATCCTTGATGAAAACCTGCTCCAGAGTCCTCAGGACCTCAGACTGGGGCGAAGATTCATCTTCCAACAGGACAATGACCCTAAGCACACAGCCAAGACAACGCAGGAGTGGCTTCGGGACAAGTCTCTGAATATCCTTGAGTGGCCCAGCCAGAGCCCGGACTTGAACCCAATAGAACATCTCTGGAGAGACCTGAAAATAGCGATGCTCCCCATCCAACCTGACAGGGCTTGAGAGGTTCTGCAGAGAGGAATGGGAGAAACTCCCCAAATACAGGTGTGTCAAGCTTGTAGCGTCATACCCAAGAAGACGCAAGGCTGTAATCGCTGCCAAAGGTGCTTCAGCAAAGTACTGAGTAAAGGGTCTCAATATTTATGTAAATGTGATATTTCAGTTTTTATTGTTTTATAAATTTGAAAAAAAAATCAAAAAATCTGTTTTTGCTTTGTCATTATGGGGTATTGTGTGTAGATTGATGAGGTAAAAAAAAACGATGTAATCAATTTTAGAATAAGGCTGTAACATAACAAAATTTTGAAAAAGTCAAGGGGTCTGAATACTGTCCGAATGCACTGTATAAGTGAATTTGTCCCAATACTTTTTGTCCCCTAAAATGGGTGGACTATGTACAAAAAGTGCTGTAATTTCTAAACGGTTCACCCAATATTGATGAAAATACCCTCAAATTAAAGCTTGACAGTCTGCACTTTAACCTCATAGTCTGGATCTCACTGTATATAAAACACAGGAAAATCACGTTTTTGACTGCACTGAGCCTTTAATCTTTATTTTAGCTGGGATACTCCCATTGAGACCAATGGCTATTTTTCAAGGGAGCCCTGCATGTACACAAATCATACAAATGTACAATATTTACAAATACAATGCAAAAATAAATAGAATATTTACAAGACATATACACTACTGTTCAAAATAAGCAATAAAACTGGCCTTCTTGCGACTAGTTGAGTATCTGGAGCATCAGCAATTGTGGGTTCGATTACAGGCTCAAAATGGCCAGAAACATTCATTTCTCAGAACAAGAATAGACTGACGAGTTTCAGAAGAAAATTATTTATTTCTGGCCATTTTGAGCCTGTAATCGAACCCACAATTGCTGATGCTCCAGATACTCAACTAGTCTCAAGAAGGCCAGTTTTATTGCTTCTTTAATCAGCACAACAGTTTTCAGCTGTGCTAACATATTTGCTAAAGGGTTTTCTAATGATCAATTAGCCTTTTAAATTGATAAACTTGGATAAGCAAACACATTGTGCCATTGGAACACAGGACTGATGGTTGCTGATAATGGGCCTCTGTACGCCTATGTAGATATTGCATTAAAAAATCAGCAGTTTCCAGCTACAATAGCCATTTACAACATTAACAATGTCTACACTGTATTTCTGATCAATTTGATGTTATTTTAAGTGACCCCAAACTTTTGAACGGTAGTGTAAGTAAAGCAATCACAATTATGTTAGACAAAAGCATTGGAGTTATTTGCAGTGTCACATGACATTCTTTGCTAATTCATTGAATTTTGGTGGATGTATGGAACACACAGGACTGATGGTTGCTGATAATGGGCCTCTGTACACCTATGTAGATATTCCATTAAAAATCAGCAGTTTCCAGCTACAATAGCCATTTACAACATTAACAATGTCTACACTGTATTTCTGATCAATTTGATGTTATTTTAAGTGACCCCAAACTTTTGAACGGTAGTGTAAGTAAAGCAATCACAATTATGTTAGACAAAAGCATTGGAGTTATTTGCAGTGTCACATGACATTCTTTGCTAATTCATTGAATTTTGGTGGATGTATGGAACACATTGGGAACAAGTCTCTCGAACCAAGCGTTTCCCACAAGTTTCAAACTCACCTCGCGAGGTTCAAGTGTCCTATGACTAGACCTTGAGCCTAGATATAACCATGTAATGCATGCCGCTAAACCACCCACATCCTGTGGAGAAACCCCAACTTCTGCGGCAGTAACTTTGGGAAAACTTCTGTCTGTTTATTTGAAAAGCATGATGTAACCTGACTCCATTAAGGCCTTTTGGGAGCCAAGATGTCTGTTCTGCCTAGTGTTAGCCCAAGTATGAGTAATCTCCCATTTCTGTAGCATGCTCTTAGCCCCAATCATTTCAATAATGTATACCTTTTTTTCTCCTTTTGCCATTTACGGAGCACTGCCCTTCTCAGGTGGACATGAACTTGTATAAAGTCTGTTCTCTCAGACATTTACTGTAGATGTTCTCTGGAATATGCATCAAGATGATACCATGCCCAAATGGATGAGAACTGAGCCATGACCTGTAAAATATCCCAGTGCTGTTACGCTAAAATGGTTCAGGGAGAAAATTGGGAAGTGTTCTTATATTGGAGAGTATGGTTTGCAAGTTAAAAAAGTTTGCATGTCGTCATTCAAGGAGTAATCTGACTATAATTCTATACTATTTTGGTGTCCAAAATATGTCTTCCTTGCACATTACATACACAAAACCACTCCAATGTTTTACTTCACTTTAGCACGTGCTCTTTTTAAAATGTATCTGTCTGCAAAGAAAATCCACCCAGCCTGTTTCAAACCCAAAAATGAATCGATGAATACTGCAGGTCAATAATGTGCTTTAAGCACAGTTTACATTTGTGAACGACCGCCTCGATTCGGTCTTATGTAGCTAAATTTTAAATTGTGTTTTTTACATTGGATAAAAGTAGAGACTCAGAGCTAGAAAATGGTGAATCATACACTGCAGTTGAGGAACAATGGGAAAGTAATTCTGCTTTGAAAGTTGATAAACTTGTAAACCCACTTTTGAGAAAATTGCCCTTGAATGTTTTGGTACACCTACTGGAGAGCTCTTCGTCTACACTCATTCAGCATTGTTCACACCCTCTTAAGCCTTAGTCCCACCCATCTCTTTAATGATTCACATGAGGCTATGTGGTAAACAAACGCTATATCAAATAAAATCTACGTTTATTTGTCACATGCACAGGATACAGAAGGTGTAAACGGTACAGTGATAGTACTTGCATACTTGCAATATCAAAAACAGAAAATGTCCAGAAAAAAATATTGTATAAATATGTTATCATTATTAGATGACGTTTACCCAACACACATTGATGGGTAATGTGAAGGAAACGCTATAACCACCCCTCACCCACTAAGTGGATGGGTCACTATTGTCTAGACATGTACACATGTTCATGAAATACAATCGATGGCTGTAATCACCCTCAGACACACCTGCTAATTTGATGGGTCATATAATAATCCGGCTGAAGTGGAGTCTTTTGTTTAGACATGTAGCTAGCTAGGTAGCTAGCTTGCTAAGCAATGAACCGGCATAACCGCAACTCATACTACTACCAATACAAACATTGTCAAAACTGTAGTATGAATCTGCAGGTAGCTAAAGCTAACAAACTAGGTTCAACGTTAACTAGCTAACAGTAGGCTATAACTAGCAATGCAAATGGGTTTCTGATTTGAATAATATTACTACACAGATCATACATGTAACATTAGCTAGCGAGCCAGCAAGCTAACATTTGATAGCTAACTAACAGTATGCTTTAACTTGCAATAAAAATAACTTTCTGACTAAATTAGAAACGTATATCTGGAAAATGTAGCTAGACTCTGTATACATGGATGAACACTTCATGGCAGACTGGAGCCATTTACCTCAGTTTTGTTTGTAGCTACATCTTGTTTGGCCAGCTTTGTGTCAAGTCACTCCGGTTCACACTGACCGTAGCGTGTGCAGAAAGTAGCCCATCACTTTTTCCTACTGATCTGTCGATAGTGCCTGCTAAATTCAGGGCATTAATGTTGTTGAGAAAAGTAGCAAAACTTTTGTAGTTCTCGATGGCTAACATTATATCTTTCAAAAACGACATGGTAGAAAGGACTGTCAACACATACTGAACAGCTCACGTTATAGACAGAAGCGTGCTACATGGCAGACCAATCCAAACTCATCTCCCGGCATGTCCAGCCCATACATTATCTCAGCCAATCATGGCTAGTGGGAAGGTTCCTGTCTTTTTTCATGGCTAAACCAACTAGGCTCGTAATTTAACAATTGTATTTGTATTTCTGGATGGAATACAAGTTTGTTATTAAGGCACATGAAAGTTCACATGTCCCAAAAAAAGGAAAAAAAAAAAAAATAAATTAAACGAGTCACATTTGAGTAATTTAGCAGACGCTCTTATCCAGAGTAGTTAGGGTTAAGTGCCTCGCTCAGTGCCGCGACAGATTTTACACTTATTCAGCTTGGGGATTCAAACCAGCGACCTTTCGGTTACTGGTCCAATGCTCTTAACCTCTAGGCTACCTGCCGCCAGGTCATTAGGAACGCCCGTTTGACCAAACTGACCTGGCTGTTTCTGAATGTAAGGTACATGAAGATTAATGAACCAATATGATATCTCACAGGCCTTCTGTCTTGTTTTCCTGCCCGGCTGGGAGGCTCACCTGGTCTCTGACACTCCCCTGGCCTCCCACTCCCCTTGCGCTCCTATAGATGTGTTGTGGAGCTAAACAGGCTACTATGTGGGTGTTATTTACTAGTTAATGATTAGTGGATGCGATTGTATTCCTTATCTCAAGACTGTATTCCTTATCTCATGTGTCTTGGATGCTTCCATTCTCACCCTATTGGGGAGGGAGAGAGGTGGGGAAAGGGACAGTGAGATAGAGAAAGACTGTGTCTGTTTCCTTGTTGGAGCTTCATGGGAATATAATAACATATTTTTTATCTCAATGCTACATTTAATTAATAAATTATACCTGGAATACCCATATTATTATATTCCTAGAATAGCAAGATGGCTTTGAATGTAAAGAAAACATACTAATACAGGTAACTGCCAAAATAAAGGAAACCCCAAAATAAAGTGTCTTAATAGGGCGTTGGGCCACCACGAGCCAGATCAGCTTCAATGTGCCTTGGCATAGATTCTACAAATGCCTGGAACTCTATTGGAGGGATGCGACACCATTCTTCCACAATAAATTCCATAATTTGGTGTTTTGTTGATGGTGGTGGAAAACACTGTCTCAGGCGCCACTCCAGAATCTCCCATAAATGTTCATTTGGGTTGAGATCTGGTGACACACACACACCCACCCTTTAATCCCTATATGCTCCTTTGAGACCCTTCTTTCAAAGTCACTGAGATCTCCATCTAGCCATGGTAGCCAAAATAATGGGCAACTGGGCATTTTTATAGATGACCCTAAGCATGATGGATGTTAATTGCTTAATTAACTCAGAAACCACACCTGTGTGGAAGCACCTGCTTTCTATATACTTTGTTCCTCATTAACTCAAGTGTTTCCTTTATTTTGGCAGTTAACTGTACATGATGGAATGCACATCAATACAGTTAAAAAACAGTTCTTCAAAGCAGAACATATATAATACATACTCCAAGTGATTTGGAACAGGTTAGACGTACAATAAGATGTACATTAAAACATGGAGAGATTGAAATGACTAAAAATCCTCATGGCATTAAGCGTTAAGGGCATCATCACAAAGCATCTTTATGAAAGAAACCGCACTGCTGCACTGTTTATGTATTCCTAGCCACGGCTTCTTTATTTACAAATGCTTAATGTGCTCAAAGGAGAGAATGTAAGTTGATGGACTGTTAAAACCAGAGCTCCCGAATGAAGGCCTCCCGGGTGATGAAGCAAAAAAATAAAGAGACTGGCATTTATCCTTTGTACTTGGCAAATAGCTCGAAGCTTTTCGGAAGTAGCTTTTTGTTTTTTCCTCTGCTCCTCTTCTTGATATTAGTAATAATAACAGAAAAAAGTGCTGATGATGGATAAGTTGACGAAGAAGACATCCCCCCCTAAACAAATGAGGTTCCATTTTCTAAGGTAAATGGATTCATCGCTCAGGGTAAGAGACAGCAAATGGAATATGCTAAGTGAAATCCTAAACAGAGGCAAGAAGAGAGAGAGAGAGAGAGAGAGAGAGAGAGAGAGAGAGAGAGAGAGAGAGAGAGAGAGAGTAGGAGAAAGACAGGATGAGCTGTAGAGATGCCTGATGGAAAGAAAAAGGTAGATAAACAGGGATAAAAACACAGACTGATGTAAAGATAGGAGGAAGGAGTCACAGGAAGAAATGCTGAAAGAGAGGCATACAAAGACAAAGTGGTAGATGGAGGCAGCGACCCCTCTCTTTTCAGCTGTCCCTCCCTTCCTCCCTCCCTTCCACCGTGCTCCCTTTAAGTGATCTCCACCACTCAAAGGTAGTACATCTGTCTGAGCTGACGTGCAGTCTGCAAAGCTAGGCGTGCATTTGAGCGTAAACAGAGCTTTGTGCCTGTGGAGAGAAGGCCCCAGTGCCTGTGGAGAGAAGGCCCCAGTGCCTTGTGAAGATGCTGGAGGAAACAGGTACAAAAGTATCTATATCCACAGTAAAACGAGTCCTATATCGACATAACCTGAAAGGCCGCTCAGCAAGGAAGAAGCCACTGCTCCAAAACCGCCATAAAAAAGCCAGACTACAGTTTGCAACTGCACATGGGGACAAAGATCATACGTCTGGTCTGATGAAACAAAAATAGAACTGTTTGGCCATAATGACCATTGTTATGTTTGGAGGAAAAAGGGGGACGCTTGCAAGCCGAAGAACACCATCCCAACCGTGAAGCACGGGGGTGGCAACATCATGCTGTGGGGGTGCTTTGCTGCAGGAGGGACTGGTGCACTTCACAAAATAGATGGCATCATGAGGAAGGAAAATTATGTGGATATATTGAAGCAACATCTTAAGACATCAGTCAGGAAGTTAAAGCTTGGTCGCAAATGGATCTTCCAAAGTTGTGGCAAAATGGCTTAAGGACAACAAAGTCAAGGTATTGGAGTGGCCATCACAAAGCCCTGACCTCAATCATTTAGAAAGTGTGTGGGCAGAACTGAAAAAGAGTGTACGAGCAAGGAGGCCTACAAACCTGACTCAGTTACACCAGCTCTGTCAGGAGGAATGGGCCAAAATTCACCCAATTTATTGTGGGAAGCTTGTGGAAGGCTACCCCAAACGTTTGACCCAAGTTAAACAATTTAAAGGCAATGCTACCAAATACTAATTGAGTGTATGTAAACTTCTGACCCACTGGGAATGTGATGAAGAAAAAAAGCTGAAATAAATCATTCTCTCTACTATTATTCTGGCATTTCACATTCTTAAAATAAAGTGGTGATCCTAACTGACCTAAGACAGGGAACTTTTACTAGGATTAAATGTCAGGAATTGTGAAAAACTGAGTTTAAATGTATTTGGCTAAGGTGTATGTGAACTTCCGACTTCAACTGTACATTTCTGTTGCACTCAGGTCAGCTGATGTGATCTGCTAGTCTGCTAGACATCGATGGCTGTAACAGATTGGCGACTGGGGCTACAGGGACTGCAGGCACGGAGGAACAGTGGGTGGGGTCAGTTTAGAGGGGCTGGCCTAAGAAATCCCACCCCTCCCCTATCTGTCAAGCTGCAATGGAAGGGATTTTTGGTTTGGCAGGAGCAGTGTTCAGCTCGGTACAGTGTGATTTCTGTGAGAGGCCATTTGTCCTCGTAATGAACCTGTCATATAAAAATAACATTCATTTATCCTGGTATTGACAAGACTGAGCATTTTGCATGCATTTATGGGGGGAAAACGTTTTTTAAAAGAGGCTCCAGTTTACTGTTAGCTAATCGATTTTAAAGCTCCTCTCTATACGTTGACTCCTGTACTTTTACATTTTCAGTGTCATCCTGAATGAAGAATGAGTGGGCGTGTTTGTCTGTGAAAGAGGTTTCGGAAAATAGAAAATAAAGCAGCCGATGATTAATTGATTGACTCAGCAATGGAATCCCCATAATCTTACGCATTAGCCGAGGGTTTTTAATAGCAAATAAGAAGCATTGAATTAATTATAAAATCTAAAAGGGGATTAATACATGAAACAATCAGTGGAGAGAGCGAGTGGGGAGAGGATGCTATTTTTCACTGAGACAGAATGGACACCTGAGGTTAGAGAGCTTTCTCCTCCCCCCCACCCTCTAACCTCGTCTCTCTCTCTCTTCCTTCCTCCCGCTCTCCGTCTCTTCCTCTCACGCTTTCCTTCCTCTCCTTCCTTTCTCTCTCTCTCTCTCTCTCTCTCTCTCTCTCTCTCTCTCTCTCTCTCTCTCTCTCTCTCTCTCTCTCTCTCTCTCTCTCTCTCTCTCTCTCTCTCTCTCTCTCTCTCTCTCTTCTCTCTCTCTCCTTCCCTTTCTCCCTCCTACTCCTAGAGAAATTGCCATGCATATTTGTAATGGGATACCTAGCTTCTTGTCAAAGCTGATACATTACGATCATTAATGAACAGACCGGACACAATTTCACAACTCAAATTCTATTTGACCCCTCAGGCGATAGAGGTGAAAAACACATTTCAGCAGCTGTTGAATGTGCTTCATTTTCACACTTGGTCCCTGCATTTTTTGCTAATTAACTTTATGTGCTCTCTAAATTATTTGCATCCCTTTGTTTTGCAGGAAACAGTTGATGCCACTTTGTTTGGGAGGCATGGTAAAAAATTAAGGGTGTGAACATTTCAACGTTAAAACATTTAAAAGAAATTGGAATCCTTAACCTTAACCCCTAATCGAAAAGTTGTCTTGGCTAATGATACGAGTGCGTGCTCAGTCTTCGGTATGTTGCGTGTAGAATATCTCAGTCTATTGATTGATGATAGGCCCTGCTGAAGTTTTGAAACATTGCAAGCCAAGAAATTGTGAAATACAGCATTTCATTGCGAGATACAGATTTTGATTGCCGATAGATAGGCCTAGTGTTATGATTCCATCTGCCTGGTTTCTGACCTGCTTATACTGCCCCCCCCCCTCCTTCCGTCACTATCACGCTATGAAAGATGCAAGTGTTTGTGTTCTCGGACTCACGGCAACTAATTAGTCTCCTCCGTTCCAAAAATACTGAATCTTAAATCGATTCCTAGCAGAAGATTTGTTTTCTTTCTACTAAATGTCTTGGTAAGCCACGGTATTTAACAAACTTTAAAGTAGTTTTTTAGGAGAGAGTGGTCTACGCGCAGGCAGCTCAAGATTACACGACTATCAACACCAGCTGTACTTGGCTCACGGTACCAAATACCAAATACTATTTACCCAGTGTCACCTGAACACAGTCATCTGTGTCACACTTGGCAAGGAAATGGCTGAACATATTTCCACCTAGAACAAAAGCATGTCCAAACACAGTCAGTGGATTATTGACAGAAAGCTGGATTTTGAGTAACTCCCATCAGCCGGTCTGTTTACACAGCGGTAACTGGGTCAGGGGTTTTCGCTACAAATGTGAACTATTCATTTTCTTTCTAAATCCACAAGAGATTAGGGTGGACCGACAAGTCCTGCGGGTAGATTTTATTATTCTCTGTTTGTTTTTGTTTTTGTTGCTTTAGAGCCACTAGCGTAGTATTTCCACAGATCAGATTTTATCAAATGCCTTTTACGTAACAGGTTGTTTCACCAATGCCTATCTTGAGGGCAACTTCCAACAAAGTAAAGTCAATGGCTGTGTTAGTTCCTAGTTAAAAAAAAAAAAAAAAAAAAAGGCTGTAGTCCAGAAATCCCTGCTGTGTTTTAAGGCAGTCCTGTCTGCGGTTGACTCTGAGCTTTGTACTTGTCTGCCAAGTACAAGCCTGAATGATATATTTGGGAAATCCCCCCCCCCCCGCATGCTGTGTCTCGTTTATTAAGTGCTGGTTATGAGGATTTCGTCTGCCATGATTGTATTAGTACTTTGACGGTTATCTAATGCCTTTTGATGGAAGGAAGCCTATTTGGGGATGAAGCTAGTCAGAACTAGGCGATTATGTGCGAGTGAAGATCTAAACAGAGAATCCGATATTGTATAAAATGGAAGAGGCTTTTAGTTCGATCGAGATGACCTAATAAGATTCATATGATGCGATGCTGCGATACACCCAGATTATGCTCAATCAGTCCCATAATCAATCTGCCATATCTTAGAGTGAACATCATATACTACAGTACCAGTCAAAAGTTTGGACACACCTACTCGTTCAAAGGTTTTTCTTGATTTTTACCATTTTCTACATTGTAGAATAATAGTGAAGACATCAAAACTATGAAATAACACATATGGAATCATGTAGTAACCAAAAAAGTGTTAAACAAATCAAAATAGATTTGAGATTTGAGATTCTTCAAATAGCCACCCTTTGCCTTAATGTCAGCTTTGCACACTCTTGGCATTCTCTCAACCAGCTTCACCTGGAATGCTTTTCCAACAGTCTTGAAAGAGTTCTCATATATGCTGAGCACTTGTTGGCTGCTTTTCCTTCACTCTGCAGTCCAACTCATCCCAAACCATCTAAATTGGGTTGCGGTCAGGGGATTGTGGAGGCCAGGTCATCTGATGCAGCTCTCCATCACTCTGCTTCTTGGTAAAATAGCCCTTACACAGCCTGGAGATGTGTTGGGTCATTGTCCTGTTGAAAAACAAATGATAGTCCCACTAAGCCCAAACCAGATGGGATGGCATATCGCTGCAGAATGTGGTGGTAGCCATGCTGGTTAAGTGTGCCTTGAATTCTAAATAAATCACAGACAGTGTCACCAGCAAAGCACCCCACACCATAACACCTCCTCCTCCATTCACACAATAACACCTCCTCCTCCATGCTTTACGGTGGGAACTACACATGCGGAGGTCATCTGTTCACCCACACTGCGTCTCACAAAGACACGGCGGTTAGAACCAAAAATCTCCAATTTGGACTCGAGACCAAAGGACACATTTCCACTTGTCTAATGTCCATTGCTCGTGTTTCTTGGCCCAAGCAGTTCTCTTCTTCTTATTGGTGTCCTTTAGTAGTGGTTTCTTTGCAGCAATTCGACCATGAAGGCCTGATTCACACAGTCCCCTCTGAACAGTTGATGTTGAGATGTGTCTGTGACTTGAACTCTGTGAAGCATTTATTTGGGCTGCAATTTCTGAGGATGGTAACTGTAATGAATGTATCCTCTGCAGCAGAGGTAACTCTGGGTCTTCCATTTCTGTGGCAGTCCTCATGAGAGCCAGTTTCATCATAGCGCTTGATGGTTTTAGCGACTGCACTTGAAGAAACTTTCAAAGTTCATGAAATGTTCCGTATCAACTGACCTTCATGTCTTAAAGTAATGATGGACTGTCGTTTCTCTTTGCTTATCTGAGCTGTTCTTGCCATAATATGAAATTGGTATTTTACCAAATAGGGCTACCTTCTGTATACCACCCCTACCTTGTCACAACACAACTGATTGGCTCAAACGCATTAAGAAGGAACTAAATTCCCCAAATTAACTTTTAAGAAGGCACACCTGTTAATTGAAATGCATTCCAGGTGACTACCTCAATCTCTGCTTGGTTTGCTACACCTTCCCCTCCACTAGAGACTTGAGTCCATTGATGGTCAAAGGTCATCACTTTCACTTGCATCTTAAGTATTCCAAGTATTCAACATTGAGACGTTTATAATCTGACAAGGAATCCAACGGAATCCCATAAGAGGGGGGATCAAGTTGCAGTATGATGGGCATACATGTAATTCTTAAACAAGCCCTGTATGTACAGCAGTGTCTTAAACAAGCCCTGTATGTACAGCAGTGTGTCTTGAAGGGATATGTTGTGTTTGAGTAGCTCGCACCGAAATGCTATCAGTAAAGAGTCGATTGACAAATCAGTATCGCAAACTCCTGGTGGTCAATAACCATTTACGCTCAAGAGCTCAAGCCTAATCTCTGTCATGCACACACACACACACACACACACACACACACACACACACACACACACACACACACACACACACACACACACACACACACATACAGAACAGCTATCTTAGTCCACATGGAGAGCACACCGTCAGCACACCTTTTATCGGTTCAGATGCGTTAAAAGCATCATTTAGGTGACAGCTTTCTTGTTCAAGACAGTGCCAGAGAAAGAAGGCAGTGAAACCAAAACGTCAGCAGTATGAAATTGATAGGACTGTTTTGTATTGTGTCAATCTCTTTCATTTCCTAGACCCTTTATTTATGATGTGCTTCACCCACCTGTTCTGCTTGAAACCTAAAATACAGAATTCATTTAAAAATCAATTTATTTCATTATAGGATATCAATTATATTAAAGCAAAAATAACCCTGGAAGGGTAAGTTTCTAAGGGAAATCTGAATTCAGAGACGTGCCTCACTTAACCTGTAGCCCTGTTTCTGTTTCAAAAGGAAGAGGAGTACGTGCTGACTGAATTGCCTTGGCACAAGCGAAAACTCCACTTTAAAAAGTAAAAGGAATAAGCTAATTAAATCACAGTCAAACATTGTGCACACTCGTCCGAGGGCACAAGATAAATCAGTAGTATGATCAAGAGAATGATATTGCAGTTCAATTTCCTTGTAAAAAAATACATATAGGGACACGTTTCACCTCTGTAGAGGGTTTATGGAGGGAATGATGGATGGATAAGTGGAGAAACACAGCCAGACAATATTGCGTCCATACAAATGCTCTCTTTGAGGTGGAACTGCCACATTTTTGAATATTTCAACCCAGCTGTACATAGCTGATAAAGCTAATGTGGGTAGATTGAGAGGCCTGTCATCATTGATGTGCTAGACTGTAAAAGATCACCCTTTTACCGCGGTGAGAACTGCACCTTGTAGGTAGAGCGAGAGGAAAACAACAGCAGGGAGGGTGAGAGATGTAGGGGAAAACAGAGAATGAGAGATAGCGTAAAGGAGAGCAAATGGCGTCATAGATTTGGCAAGAAGAGAAATGACTGTCTGCCTTTGTTACTGAAGAGCTCTTACATTTGGTTGAGTAATTTTGAGAGAAAACAAAAGCATAATTAACAGTTCCCTCTCGAATGCCAACATAATTGAATACATTAGTTGAACGGGTGCAGAGAGAGGAACATTTTGTTGAAGAGGATTCAGGTTCGCCCTTTAGCGGGTGTACTAACTGGTTGTATTGCACTTTATGGGAAAAAAAACGTTTGTCAAATTAGAGCGAATGCTGTCGTAGTACAAGAAGCTGTCCTACTCAACATTGCTTATTTTTCTTCAAAGGTTTGTGTCTCAACCAAAAGCACCTTAAAATAATATAGTCCATGGCAAAACTAAAGAAACAGTGTTCTCCCGTCACAAAAGATGGTCTGTTATCAGCACAATAGAATACCAAATCCTAGGCATGCTACACTACCACGTAACCCTCCGGGTCACATACAGTATTGAAACAGAGGGGCTGGCACGGATGAACTCAATAACAGTAGTGTTGCACAGTCTGTGGTCTTTGTCGAAAACCATTTGCCCACACATCCTGCACTGTTGGACATCTGCCAGTGTCCTGGAGTAATGGTCAAATCCTGAGTGCGTCACGGTGCCAGTCATCCTTAGATCGCCTTTTCTGGCAGGTTTTCTCGGCCTGCAGATTTCGCTCCCTCATCAATGCCCTGATAGATGATTTGTTAGATGATTTATCCTGGACTCCAGCACCCTTTTTTATCGCCAAGATCATTTCCATTTTATCCTCTCCTGAGGTCACTGCACTCTGTCTTTCATTCTCTCGTTCCTTCTTGTTCCAGCTCTCTCTTTTCTGTGTGTGTTGCATGCCTGCACTTGTAGGTCACTATTGTCCAAGTCCATAAAGCAACCAAGACTTAATTAGAACTAATTTCCAATTAATTCCCAATCAGCAATGCATGCCATGGACTAAATTATTGTCATTGGAGGAGTGTTGGTGAAGCAAAAGAGACGGTTGGTTAACATTCCTAACCCGGGAAATTCTTCATATTCCAGGATGTTGCTTTATTTATTTGGGGCTTTGATCGCAGCTACATTTCTAATCAGTGTGCCTTAACTGAACATTACACGCTATACTGAGGAGAAAAGGCTGTGGCTGCTGTGTGATTTAGGGGGGGGGAAGCAAATAGTTACTACCGTCACACTCAAAAGGAAATGGGAAATGTTTTGTGCCCTTTTTGTGCTGGGATGAAAAACCTTATCTCAGGACCAAAAATAAGAATAAGAGCAAATCCTAAACTGGGCATGCTGTACAATAAAGCTAAAAGGAGTGAGAAATATAAGACGGATGGGAGTCATACTTGAACGGTTCCCCCAACCGACATTCCAGCATTACGATAATCCGCCATCTTCAGGCAGGAGCAATTCCCAAACAACAATGATTCTCAGCACGCTCTTTCGCCCGCGTTGCGCCACAGCAACTGACCTGTGACAGCCTCTTTAAGTAGATTGTATCCGCTCAAAAACGTCCAACAAATATATCTTATTTTGGCCTGCAGGGATTTTCCCAGAAGAATAACCTCAAGCCTGGGGTGAAAAGTCTGGTTCCGCCTGAGGGGGAAAAAGGTCTGACTGACTCCAATCCTTGTGCGGCAGGCACGGAATTAAAGCTGGAATGTGACCGGAAAGGTTTATGTCTTTATGGATTCCTTTTTTTTTGGGGGGGGGGGGAGTCCACCATACCACAGAAAAGGCTTATTTCCTCCCCTCAAATCCCTTTGTACTTATTAGGTCATTTTGAAGTTGAATGCAGTGTGAATTATAGAAACCACTATGGTGACCTTGCTGTATTAGAAGTGTTGACTGCCAGATGTATTAAATATTCCACTCACAGCTCAATATTCTAGTCAGGATCATGTGAGGGTGGTTAACTAGCAAATAATGGCACACAGCAAGTGCACACTTCCTGACTTCCTCTCCCCAGATCAAGTGTTTGGAGTGTCAATAGGAAGCTGTCCATCAAAGAAGTGGTTTCTAATAGCTGTGTAAATCTGCTGTTAGAATTGAGAAAATATAGAGTGGCAGAAGGAGACATCCAGCCCCTTGGTTCACCTCGCTGTGATAATGAAACGCTCCCCGTTGAGTTAACCGCATTAGGCCCACAACGTTCTGTAAACAGGGTACCCCCTCCTTCCTCACTCTTCTCTCTCTCACTCCATCCACCGTTACACAAACTGGGCTAAGTTGGTCGGGTAAACAGTAACTAATCTCATCCCAAATGTTAGCCTGGTCTGCCGAGACCCAATTAGCCAGATTTAATTAGCGGTCCTCCCAAAGAGAATATTACTTATGTTTGTCAGTTGTAATTACACCACTGTGCAAAGTGGGTGTTGCGCCAGGGCGTTTTTGGAGCGTTCTTTGGGGTTAAGGGAGAAGGGTTTGGTGGTGGCAGTCAAGACAAATTAGAGGGCTGGTTAGAAAGTTGAAGCTTTGCCAAATGAGTGACTTTTAAAGATACTTGTATGGCTTCCCTTATCATCATGGAGAGAGCAGCATGTTGTTAGGCAGACAAATTGGAAACATAAGACTGATCGATAGACATCATTTGCTAATAGCCTGAGCTTATGTCCAATGACCTAGGGTCTTAAGCCAAAACATGCACACTGAGGTACTATTTGAGCCAATGTATTTTTTTCCACCCTTGCATACTTGGCACCTGATGGCCTGACTGGTTAATGTGTGCAGATTGTCATTGCAAGTGCTTTTATATCAAGCACCAGCGCTCAGCAGTTCTTTAGAAGGTGACTTCAGCATTTCTCCCCTGTATCTCATTTAGTGTGAAGATCCATTGTTGAATACAGTATGGTCTTGATCAAAGTTATGAAACTGCCCTTGTCTTAAACTGTCCTTGAGCTTTCATGGTTTTTTTATCCAGTGAGGTGAAAAAGAACCCTCACAGAGGTCTCTTTATGCTGCATTTTACGTCAATGCACAGAGAATGGTGATGTGATGCATGCTGAACTCCGACACACACACACACACACACAAATTCAACGTTTTCCAATTTCCAATTCTATCACAGGAAACAGCCAATAGTTCCCTGAGCGGTAACGAATTAGCCCGTGTTGATCATTTATGCAACTGCAAGTCGAAAACCCAAGCCCTTACTATTAGCAGAACTGCAAACAAAGCACATAGTCAAATTGCTAGCTGCTCTGACCCAGTTAGATTAATTCATTCATTCCTTTTTAACACTTTGTCAATAATTCCACCGTTTTTCAAAAAGGCGTACAACAAACATCATGATGCATAAATTAACTAGCGATTACTTTTATTTGGCTCTTGGCCTCCTGAAGAAAATACTGCCACAGCTCGGCCCGATTTGAGTTGTTAATCACACCAGAAGTGGAGGAAAGGTGTTTAATTTTCTCATTTATTAGCACAATGCTAATTATTTACATTTTAGTCAGAGCAGTTCATTCTATGAGGTAAACATATTTACTGGGAGTGGCAGAGGAAGGTGAAAAGGGACTGTGGGAAGACCAAAGGTGCCTTTTTGGTATTTTTAAATCACGGGGGTAGTTTTAGAGTTATGGTCGGGCAGTGTCTGCAGATACCTCTGATGTCATGACATCTTGGCTGCTACGGAGGAGCACGACTGCACTAAAGAACTGTATATCATACTGTGAAGTAAGCAGGAATGTGTTCAAAAGGCCAGACAACTTTTTGTAACAAGACCACTGGTTTCAGAACTGCCGCTCAAGCGATGTCAGCTGCCCATACATTATGTTATTGGAGTTGAACCCGTTATCACCCCAAAAGGAAACGATAGGAGTTGCCAAAATATCCTTGAACAGTATTCAACTTCAAATTGCGCAGGATACTGTAAAATGGTAGTTTAGAAGACGGCATCATAAGAAATACAATTGAACAGGCAAGACAGCTGTTTGTCTGGCGTGAAAGAACAATGCTTTGACATACCTTAGATCTCTCAAACTCAAGCTGATTTTGTATCAAACAATCAAATTCTGACAAAGACCACACAGTGGATATATTTGAACATGTAGGCAGTGTCCTGCGGTGTTCTCTTTCAACTAGCTTTGTCTACGGAGTAAAATTAACAAGGGTATTGCTTTTCCCAGCACAAGAGCAATTTTGATTTCTCAGAGGACGGCAAAATTATGATCTCCTGAGCACCTTTTTGCCCCCTCAACAATACATTGTACTTTTCTCCGACAATGATTTCTAGGCTGCACGTATTGTCACATCCCATTATAATATTCAACATGCGTCCTCCGAGGCATGCTCCTGGCTATTGTGTTCGAGCAGGTAGCTTTTGACTCGCTTTAAAAATCGACTGATTTTCCATTCGACCTTGGAACGGGCTGTGGAATGTTCTGGAGAGGGAGCTACCTCGCTCAATTAATTCCTCTCCTCCACCTCATCCTCCTCTCCCTCTCTTCAAACGAACACCATTCTATGTAGCGTCCTTGTCTTTTTTACCGGTCTTCTTTTTACTTGGAATCTAAAACCATTTCTCATTATTTAATACAGTGTGGGCTGTAACCAGTTGATTTAATGTCACATTTGATGTATTAATCCGCAAAGCTTTTAAGGCATTCTTCTTGACCAGCTTTCTTAACTGTATGCTCTTAAGTCATGAGAGGTGTATTTCAAAATAGTTGATAAGTTATACATATTTATTTTTCTTGTAATTCTTTTTAACAACCAAAAGTAAATAATTTGACTCACTGGTTTAGTATAACAATAGTCCTTATCATTTTGTTGTCCATATTTTAGACTTGGACTATCAGTATTACATTTGATGGACCTGCATGAATATCCAACATTGACACAAGTTAAAGCCTTATCTGATACCAAATCCATGCCTTTATCAATGGTTAATTACCATACAATGAGAGAGCATGTTTTGTGGTGACTTATTTTTGTATAATAGCCCAAAGACTCCTTACTAAATAAAAGTGGAAGTTGTGTATTTCCTCAACACACTCTGTGGCTCTCTCTCCTGTCCTCCCTCTCTCTCTCTCTCTCTCTCTCTCTCTCTCTCTCTCTCTCTCTCTCTCTCTCTCTCTCTCTCTCTCTCTCTCTCTCTCTCTCTCTCTCTCCCTCTCACTAGTTGCCTTGTGATCAGTTACTTATTTCCATTTGTTTGCGGTGTGATTGATTGTAACTCAAGATGTTAATAGAGTGCACATAGCCAGTAGCGTTGCCCCAACAGGTAGCTCAATACGACGCAATGGAGCTAAAATTAGCAGTGTGCTACGCTATGATATCTATCGCCTAATGAGGAACACATATTCAAGGTTGTGTGAGAGTGAGTCTCTTTATGTAGGATGAGGAAACGGGATGCCAGCAAACTTTTAAGTGAACCAACCCACAGGGCATACCTAATTTCTTTAATGGCCAATGATAGAGAAGAAGATACTTAGGATACTTAACACCTTGGATTGAAGATGTATGCTAAACTGTGTGTTTGTGTCATGATGTATTGCTAATAACACTTAAACCTGTGTTGTCTTATTAAGACCCCTTCCCCCTTTCCTTAATTACTCTGAATCGCCCCAAAGACACTCTCCAAGTTCATTATTTAGAAGTTGACAGTCAAACCTATGTGAATATCAATAGAATGGCATTCTATTTCTGTTCTTATGTCCTCATCACCAGCATCCAATCGTTCAAGTAAACCTTGGTTCAGGTTGGGACACTAACTTGAAGAGGGAAAGCTTTGAAGCTCAAAACGAAGTTCCTCATTTGTAATGAAGTCGAATTCCTGAAAAGGATTTACCCGCCGCAATATCCTCTCCTGCCAGATAACCAAAAGCATCGTTGGAAGGCAGCCACGACTGTTGTCAGCTGCACAGAGACAGCGGCTGCTCAAAGCTGTTTCCAGCCTGATGTGTGTCTCATGAAACTTTAATGAAGAGCGCACATCAGAATAGGTGGATTTTGTGAGAGGGAAGGAAAAAGACGCTAATTAGCTAATTATCAAGATGGGAAGAGCGAAGCTTTAAGGTGTGCTTCAGCCTCATTGGTATGCCAACCGCATTGGTTCTGTGTGCCATATTAGTGTTTTAGCGTTAGCTGTTAGCTTAACCAAGGTAAAGCAAAAGCCATTTTGGATGGGATATGTGACCCAGCGCTCTCTGTAAAAGCCTTCTCTCACTGTGAAAGGGAGTCAGATTCCTGCTAAGCGCCTCAAAGGCCAGAAAAGCTGATGTAGGCCTTTGATTGTCTTTGTTTTGTTAAACAGAGAAAATGTTTGCTCAGGAGCAGGAGTTGCAGGAGTTATCTTGTCTCGCATCTCGAAGAACAGCGAGGGGAGCAGCCCCACTTTCTGATAGCAGCACTTTGTGGTGCAGGCAGAGGAAGAGACAGGCTTATGCAACGTGGCAGAGACACATGTACACTCTCTTGTCACACCATCCAATATGCACTTGTACACACGCTGAGATGCAGTACAAATTCTCAAAACACACCCCAAGTGTCAACTGTCTGAAAAATCTGTTATGTTTTGTGTCACAATTTTTGAATGCAGAGCCTTACTGAATATTGTGACTGGTGGTTATGTAAATGTTCAATCTCAATTTTCCTATTATTTGTATTATTTGATGGTTTCTGCAAAATATAACTCGGATGGAATCAGAAAATAGAATTATGTCACTGAATAACTGTTTAGAACATGACAACAGAATGAACGTAATGCACACATACACATCTCGAAATGTCACTTTCCCTTACACGCTCGCTATCTCTCTGTCTGTCTGTCTGTATGTCTGTCTCTGTCTCGCTCTCCCACTCACACACACATTCTTGTTGATTCTAATCTCCTATTGATTGTGATTGTCTGCTGTCTTCCTTTGGCTCTCTCCTCTCCCACTCTTCTCACTTGCACTCAATGAGCTCACAGCTATGGTTTTCTCTTGGTTTTCACAGAGGACCAACTGCCCGCTGGTTTCCCCACCATTGACATGGGCCCCCAGTTGAAAGTGGTAGAGCGAACTCGCACGGCCACCATGCTCTGTGCCGCCAGCGGCAACCCTGACCCAGACATCTCCTGGTTCAAAGATTTCCTGCCCGTCAACACCACCAACAACAACGGACGCATCAAGCAGCTCAGATCAGGTAGGGTGTCACTGCCGCCACCGGAACTAAACCGGGAGTACTATTTTATATTTGCACCCCAATCCCTTCTGTTTCTGTTCTCTCGTTCTCCTCCTCCTCTTCTTCTTCTTTGGCTTTGATTTAGTAGGTAATGGCATTGTTTCTACTGCTGCTTCCTCCTCCTCAACTGTGTGTGTCCTGGTGTGGCTCGTCTGTTCCTCCCACCCCTGTCTCCGGTTTTGTCATGGCTCTGTCAATTATCTCCATGTTTGTTGCCGCTTCAGTCTGACTCTCATTGCTCACTGCTGTGACTGTTCTTCTGACGAGTTTCTTTTCTTTTGGTTTAGTTGATTCCCTTTGACTGCCTCGGTGCAGTGTTTGACGGATCCATTCTCTTCTTTTGATTTCCTCACTTCTTTTTCACTTGATTTCTCTTAAACAATTAATATTCAACATTGGGCTTCATTCAGAACTTGCAAATGAGAACCCGTGGTTTTTAGCAAATGAGTTTATTTTTAAGACTGCAAGAGAAAATTGCCGAACGGAGTGAGTAGGCAGACATTTAAGCTATTTCCTTTCTAATTATTTGTCCTTTTGGTTGTGATTTAACAACAAAAGGTCCTTTCAAACTAACAGTTGTACTAAAACAGAAAAGAAAAGCTAGCCGAACTTCGATGAAGGGAACCTTTCCTTCCGGAATATTTTCCGGCCATAAGTAGCCACAGTAGTGTGTGAGACTTGTGTCTAGCTTTCCCAGTCCCTTGACTCTCTCTGGATATACTCACTGCTTTTCCACGTAGACTCCAGCTTTCGCTTCCCAATGCCTGTGGCTTATTCCCAATACTTCCTCATCCTGATTCCCTGAATATTCAAAGTTTCCTTTTGATACTGTATAGCATTAGAAATTCAGAATCCATCAGATATATGCTTATCGTTACTTAACTCGTAGTTTGGCTAGCAATATTTGCTAATAGCAAGCTGTTTAAGATTTTGCACTACTTCTGGTACACTTAGTCTTCTATGTTTGACCACCTGTCTTCCCAGATTCCACAGCTGTCCTTTGTTAAATTGTCTTGTTAACCCTCCTTTGCCTTGTTGTTGTCAACAGAAACTGTAAATTAACACTTTTTTTTATGTGCGACTTTCATTCTCCTGTGACGTAGAGTTGATAAAGCTTTAACTCTGACAAAAAAAAAAATGTAACTAAACCTAAGGAATATAATCATATTTTTATGCTGTCTTTCTTCTCTCCGTATTTAAATCTACAGAGTCATTTGGTAAGTGCTTAATTCTGAAGCACACTTCACTCCCCACTAATTTTTCTTCATGTTATAACTATTAATAAAATGCATGGCATGCATTTTACTAACAGTTAGTGTAGACACACAGATAACCCTAGTGGCACACATATACTCCACCCCCCCCCCCCCCCCCCCAAAAAATAAAAAAAAATAATAATATAATAATAGTTTTCCTATAAGCCATATAGGCACATTTTCCAGAGCACACACATTTCACCCAGCTTAAGCCCAGTATATGCCATATCCACCACCTTTGTAATATAACCTACCTATCTAGCCTCACTGTATGGTATCCTCTCACTCAATACCTCACCCACTCACCCACCTACCTACTCACTTACTCACTCACTCACTCAATCCTGTATAGCCTACTAGCATTATAGAGATTTAAGCAGATGTTTAACGATTACTAGGAGGTCAAGCTAAAGGGTTCCAAGTCTATTAAATGAGTCTCTTCCCTCTCATATTCAAATGCCTCCAAGCCTTCCCTTCAGTAGATGGTCTTCAGAAGCCATGCCACTTCCAAAATGGCTGCTCCCCTGTGGCACACCACTGCACAAAGTTCTCTGACCTTCTCTGACCTATGATACCTTCCTATGATGAATCCTGTCTTTTTTTACCAATAGAGTAGAGTTCTCTCTCTTTCTATCTCTCTCTCTCTTTCTCCTTTCTCTTTCCTCTAGTACTCATTATTTACGTACTCTGATAAGTCTAATTTGATTCTTCTTCCAAAGCCCCAAGACTCTATCTTCTCGTACTAATGCTTCTTCTTTCTAATCTTATTTGCATTCATATTATCCACCCAGGTGGTACACCAATAAGAGGTAAGAGTGCTGAACTGACGTTCACAGAATGAACAAAGCAACTTCATTCTTGCTGTCGTCCCATCCATCCGCCCGTCCGCCTCCATTTTTGTCCTGTTTCCCGACTCCGAATCCCATTTCATTCCCATGATCGACTTTCCTTTTTATTTGTCCTGTTCTGTTGACTTCATCCAATCTCCATTTTTTTGTCTATACTTTACTTCCTCCTTTGAATTTTGATTTGTAGAGCCTTTTTCAAAAAACTCAGTTGTGATATGCTTGCTCCGGCTCAAAGAAGCATATCCAATGACAACTTATTTTTTTCGAACTCAAATTTGTATTTCATTTTTTGGTTTAATTTTTGGCCATAGCGACTCATGTGTCCCTCTTTTTGTCCAACTAAAACAACCAAACATTTTTCCCCCTAGCTGCTCTTGTTCAGCACTAAAATTATGCACAGATGCTGTGGAATCACGCAGGCATGCTGAAGACAACATTGGCTTTCCTCTGCTTTTTTCTCCCAAAGAACTCTTTCTGTCTTTGCAAGTCTATTTTTTTATTTATTCTATTTGCTTTCCTCTCCTGTACCTTCTGTAAAAAAATAAAGTTTAAAAAAGCCCAAACAACTACTTTTTTGATAAAGTTTCTCCGGGTGCTTTTTTCTCTTTCACCTATTTTTCTTACTTTTCTTGGGTTTTAAGGCTATTTTGCTTTTTGACGTTTTTTTTATTCTTCAAGGTTTGGGGAAGGCAAACAGTTGAGTCTGGCGAGGACCTGGCAGGTCAATTTTTGCCGTTTGGGAGTTGGAGAGTGATTGATGCATAAGCCATTTTCCCTCTGGTCATATGACACCACACTGCGAATCCCATTGGTGGATTTTTATGGGTGTCTTTTGTAGCTTTCACAAGCTAACGCAGTCAGTGGTTGGTTGCCTTCTTGTTGGCTCAAGGCCATCATTTTGAATTTTGTCTTCTAATACAATTGCATTTTATTTTTCAGCTAAGGGTTGTCAAAAGGTTGTAAGTTGTGCCGACATACATTTCTTGCTCTTTGGAAAACATCTGCATGTCAAACATTTTGTGACAGAGGGTGATATATTGGTAATACAATATTATGATGAGTATTTTTTTAACATATCTCAGCGGCATTTTTCCCCCCCCGTTTTTTGTAAGTGCAGCATTTTTCTAACCGACTTTGACTGGGTGAAGTCCTAAATCATTTGATTGATATTGGATCTGTGATTGAATATGCTAAAATTCATACCCAAATTTATTGTTTTAATTGTCCTCCCTTGTTATGCTACTTTTGTATACTGTAAACCTCTTTTGTTTGATCCATGCTTCCTTGAAGCAGTGTCACTCATCCCCCATATTGACAGTCCAGTGAAATGTTGTACATTGCAGGGCTTGCCCCTATCCCTCAAAGTCGAGCTATGCTATGACATATTTTAACACTGGCCTTAAAGTTGAGTGCCTTTTTAGACCCTGCAACATGTATGTAGGTTTGTTTGTATCCCCTGATGTCAATAATGAGGTAAATATTAAATATTTTTCCATGGTTGTTAAATGTACATTCTTTCCCCTAAGATTTCTGTAGGCCTGACAGTATAGCAATCTGACTGCAACTATCCATGATTACTATAATACAAATGTATTTTGCTAATAATGACAGAATATACGTAATAAAGATGTCTCATATTTAATACATCAGACTAGGGGAATGTTAGGGGAAAATCTGTCAAGTTACAAGAAGAATGCCTATTTGCTCAACAAATATGGTTGTGTTGGTCAATGGTAAAGTGAACTATCCTCTGTGCAAATGATCCCTACAGATACAAAAAATCCCTCTACGCTAGTTACAACGGTTGCCGATTTTACTCTGTACCCTCATCGATTAAAAAAAAGAGCAAGTCTAGGAGTGAGGGGGCCACAATGACATGTTGGCCCCTGAGCAGTCTAAAAGAGCAAGTCTAGGAGTGAGGGGGCCCCAATGACATGTTGGCCCCTGAGCAGTTTTACAACAAGCAAGTTTTTTAATGATTGTCAACTCAATTCAATATGGCAGACACTTAACCAATGGTGTCCGGCACCTATTTTCTGTTCCCACGCAGGGGCCCTCCAGATTGAGCAGAGCGAAGAGTCCGACCAGGGGAAGTACGAGTGCATCGCCACTAACAACGATGGAACCCGCTATTCTGCCCCCGCCAATCTATACGTTAGAGGTAGGAAAGCAACAATCAAACAAAAACGGTATTCACCTTTGGAAGAAAACATTTAAGTGGTATATTATGGTATGGTATATTATAATACAATTGGTGAGATGGGTGTCGAAACTGGGTAATTCTGGGTACTGGAGTTACGGATCCAGTCCAGAGGTCCATGTCCAATGAGGTACTTGTAAGTATGGCTGTTTTGTTCTATTAGACCTACCTGCACTGATTTGAACCTGTGTGTTCTGTTTTGTGTTTTTCTGTTCTTTTCCCTAAGTCTAACTCCAATGACTTGACTGCTTGGTGTGTTTAACCTACTAATTGACTTTTACTCCTAAATGTACCTTGAGGGGAAATGGGTTGACAATCCCATCTATTCATAGTAGCAGATCCTCTCTGATCTGATTTCTCTTCTTCTCTTTTGAGCAACATTGGAAGGACACCTTTAACTCTCATCTCTCTTTGTCAATACAGTTTTAAAAGTGCTGAGATTATATTAAATAGTATTTGTATGTAGTTATCATTAAATAATTAATTTTAACGACGTGTTGACAATTACAACAACTTTAATGTCTATGATTTAGTGTTGATAGCATCAGCACATACATTTATTTCCAGTTTTTCTTAAAAGTGATAATTAATTGATAGGTAACATTGTGTATTGTGGCTTTCACAACACATTCTTGAGCTATCACAAATGTTTGTTCCAATTGTCATGAACTGTCCTGAGGTTCGGCCTGTCACTTTCTATGTGAAGTCACATTACATAGTTAAAGTCCAGTGGAATAAATGTTATTGTGTGTTTTTTGTAAATGCTCTACTGAAAAAATGAAGGTCTTATGTGATGCCATGTCCATTGCTACCTTTTCATAAAGATCAGTTGTTAAACAGCAATGGATATAATTTTTTCATTTTAAATGAAATAGTTTTTCATTAATTTAGTATGAATATTTTAATTGACAGCTGTAGCTATTTTTCTTTAAAAACTAAGATCTATGATTCTGTCTGAGTCTTGTGGTTTGCAGTGTCATCACAGATCATCAATTTAAAACACAGTCAATGACAATACTTAGAATGCTGAAAAAAGATGAACTAATTCATATTTTATTGTGTGGAACAAACTGAAAGTGGATATTGACCAAATAAATGCACAGTGATGTCTTTCTGGATATCATATTATGACTTTTTGTATTGCTCATATTTTCAACATGCAGAACATTTGTATGTAAAACCCAACCTACGTACAGTTGAAGTCGGAAGTTTACATACACCTTAGCCAAATACATTTAAACTCAGTTTTTCACAATTCCTGACATTTAATCCTAGTAAAAATTCCCTGTTTTAGGTCAGTTAGGATTACCACTTTATTTTAAGAATGTGAAATGTCAGAATAATAGTAGAGAGAATGATTTATTTCAGCTTTTTTTCTTCATCACATTCCCAGTGGGTCAGAAGTTTACATACACTCAATTAGTATTTGGTAGCATTGCCTTTCAATTGTTTCACTTGGGTCAAACGTTTGGGGTAGCCTTCCACAAGCTTCCCACAATAAGTTGGGTGAATTTTGGTCCATTCCTCCTGACAGAGCTGGTGTAACTGAGTCAGGTTTGTAGGCCTCCTTGCTCGTACACTATTTTTCAGTTCTGCCCACACATTTTCTAAAGGATTGAGGTCAGGGCTTTGTGATAGCCACTCCAATACCTTGACTTTGTTGTCCTTAAGCCATTTTGCCACAACTTTGGAAGACCCATTTGCGACCAAGCTTTAACTTCCTGACTGATGTCTTGAGATGTTGCTTCAATATATCCACATAATTTTCCTTCCTCATGATGCCATCTATTTTGTGATGTGCACCAGTCCCTCCTGCAGCAAAGCACCCCCACAGCATGATGTTGCCACCCCCGTGCTTCACGGTTGGGATGGTGTTCTTCGGCTTGCAAGCGTCCCCCTTTTTCCTCCAAACATAACAATGGTCATTATGGCCAAACAGTTCTATTTTTGTTTCATCAGACCAGATGTATGATCTTTGTCCCCATGTTTAGTTGCAAACCGTAGTCTGGCTTTTTTATGGCGGTTTTGGAGCAGTGGCTTCTTCCTTGCTGAGCGGCCTTTCAGGTTATGTCGATATAGGACTCGTTTTACTGTGGATATAGATACTTTTGTACCTGTTTCCTACCAGCATCTTCACAAGGTCCTTTGCTGTTGTTCTGGGATTGAATTGTACTTTTCGCACCAAAGTACGTTCATCTCTAGGAGACAGAACGCGTCTCCTTCCTGAGCGGTATGACGGCTGCGTGGTCCCATGGTGTTTATCCTTGCGTACTATTGTTTGTACAGATGAACGTGGTACCTTCAAGCGTTTGGAAATTGCTCCCAAGGATGAACCAGACTTGTGGAGGTCTACAATTTTTTTTCTGAGGTCTTGGCTGATTTCTTTAGATTTTCCCATGATGTCAAGCAAAGAGGCACTGAGTTTGAAGGTAGGCCTGGAAATACATCCACAGGTGCATCTCCAATTGACTCAAATGATGTCAATTAGCCTATCAGAAGCTTCTAAAGCCATGACATCATTTTCTGGAATTTTCCAAGCTGTTTAAAGGCACAGTCAACTTAGTGTATGTAAACTTCTGACCCACTGGAATTGTGATACAGTGAATTATAAGTGAAATAATCTTTCTGTAAAGAATTGTTGGAAAAATTACTTGTGTCATGCACAAAATAGATGTCCTATCCGACTTGCCAAAACTATAGTTTGTTAACAAGAAATTTGGTAGTTGAAAAACGAGTTTTAATGACTCCTACCTAAGTGTATATAAACTTCCGACTTCAACTGTATAGCACAGATATGTTCATTGTTAGCACTCGATATAAGCCAACCACATGACTGGGACAGGATTATATGATATGCTAAACATAGCAAATTATTTCAGCCCTCAAAATGCTTAACATTTGAAGTTGGTGCTATAGGACCTCTGCCTCTAAACCAGGGTGTGAGGGAAATCTAGCGGACTCCCTGTCCCCATGTGCAGTTTGAAAACCTTGAACATGGACTTTTTACTCTCTCTATATTTCCCTTGTTTTCTTCTCCTTTCCTCATTTCATTGTGTTCTGCATCAAACCCCCTACATCCCTCAGAGCTGCGAGAAGGTTGGTGTGTTTTTACTTTTATACAAAACTCAAACTAAAGAAACTCATTTATTGCAACCGTCAAAAAACACAATTCTCAAGAATACAAATCAAATCAATTTTTCTTTCTCGTTTTGTTCTCTTCTTGGTTCATTATCATTTATATTACCGATAGCCTTGAATTACTACTGTTGTTTCTGCTGCTCTGTTAATCTTTTCCATGAAGAATGCCCTTGGTCTTGGCTACGATGCTTGACTGTCCAAAAAGTGGTGCATGTCGTGGGAGGAACTGTGCATCTTTGGGGTGGTGGGATAATATTTGCATCTTCGTGGAGTATTTGCATGGTGACCTGTTTATGCTCAAGCTAGAGATCCCCCCCTCCCCTCTGCTGTCAGCCCCACCCCTACCCCTTGCCCCTCGGTGTCCTTAGCTTGTCAGTGTTCCTGCTTGGTTACTCAGGGCAACGGCGTGACAATGGCAGGCGGCACAAAAAAGCACAGCGCCAACATGAGCCGCAGCACCGGAGCAGGAAGGGTGTCCTCCATCACTACAGGCTCCTGGAATGGAGCGCTGCCACGCTCTGCGGCCTGCCTAGCTAAGACTGGATGCACATTTTCCCTCTTTTGCTCTTCATCATAGTCTCAGAGAAAGACATGTTTTGAAAGCTATAAGCTAAATTCCCCTTTGTTATAATCAGTGGCGAGGTTTAACGCACAGCTGTTAGCCTTGTGAGATGAACGCTGCCTCTGCAAAGGATTTTTCCTACAGAGGTGATAATGAAAGAATGATGTATTTGGAGCATTAGCTGCAAGACTTGACAAATGTAATGATATTCAAATGAGTATGATAACATTATGTCTTGGGGGAGCGGGATCCAATTGGATATTAATTAAATATGAAGCGAGTGAAAAGTTGTATTTAATAATGCAAGGAGTTCTCTGGGATTCCTTATCTCTGGAGAGGCACAATCTGCTTAGCAGAATGTGCTGTATTAAATGTGATGGTGGTTGAACACATTAGCAAATGCTACATGTAGACGCAGGCTTGTAGCGTTAGCAAACAATGCTATTAGCAAACAATGCTATTTTAGCTAGCGCTCAGTTTTACATCACATCACGTTAATGTATATTAATGGCCACATACTGCGGGAAAACCCAATGGCTCTTGCCATTACATTAGTCAAGGCTCATTTTTTGTGCCCCATATTGGAGAGCTTGTTTAATTTTTATTAATAGTGATTGGGACAGTGGGAGTGTTTCACCCTTTATTAGTATCACGAGGTTCACCGCCAAAGCACCAGAGTGATTAATCTTTCCAAGGCGCATGGAAGAGCAAACAACATTCCCCAAATACTCCCACCATTACGCCTCTGCGTATCCAAGGAGATCGGCCTATTGGGACCTATATTCATTCTGAGTACTATAAGCAGTAACACTGACTTCATTCCTTTAATGTCATTTCACCCTAGACATTTTTTTTTTCATCCACATTTTTTAATTCTACCCCTGCCCCAGCCCCTGTCCCTTAAATATGCTTACCCTATATGGTGTGTTTGAATCGTATGTGGTTAACTAACTTAGTCAAACCTCAGAAATCACATTGTGATTTGTGTTGAGTTGCTTCCGCCTCTCCCTGTCCTGTCCTGTCATAATGTAGCACTTCCCCTAATCTGTCCAGTGACGCTGTGCATTCGTCCTTCCCTGGCAACTCGAGCTTAATAATAGCCAGCCGTGTTTATTTCCCAGTAACCCAACGCTGCCAGCCTAAATCTTACCTCCCTCCAGCCAGCCTAAATCTAACCGCCCTCCCCATGTTTGATATCTGTTTTTTGTATGTCTGTGTTACTATTTATTTTCCCTCTCAATCTCACCTTCCCATTCCCAAACATGGTTGCCTCTCTAAGCCAGCTATGTGCTTGTGTGCATGACAGAGAGCCCATGCCCCCACGACAGGCTCCAGCCTTTTATCTCATAATGGATGCTGTTTACGTTTCTTTTCACTCTATTTGTTTTTCGATCGGTTTCAAATTTGGATATGTTTTTTCTTGTTGTTTCTACTCGAACATGGTTATTTTGGAATGTGTATCCACTTTTTTGATCTGAGAAGCAGAGTGGCACTCTATTCCATGTACCGTAGTTGGATGTGTTCCCACAATGGGCCGTAGTATGTGTGATGTGAGAATGTGACACGGCACATTTACCTCACATCAACTGGAAGAATGCAGCATTGAAGTTGTTCTCTTGTACACTTCACTCTGGCATGCTGTCGACCCTCCAGTTCCTCTTTGCTGTTCTCTTTATATCTGTATGGATGGTATCATTTGTGCATGGTGTTTGTGTGATCGTTAGTCTGTAGCTAGTCCCATCATTGAGCCATGCTAGGCCTGGACCGACTTGTGTGTGAAACTGTCTTTTTTACTCTCCATCCAACCATCCCAAAATAAAATATCAATTTTTAAATATATTACAATAGATATAAAAGTTACTTTTCGGGAAAGTTTGATTGTAAATCAAATGTTTTTGTTATCCTTCTGTAACTTATGAATCTGTTTTTATCTCGGCCGTTGATGGAAACCTTGGCCTTGTGCGGCTTGTACGAGTTGTTACCGCTGCCTATTTTATTTTGCAGTACGCCGGGTGCCCCCGCGGTTCTCCATCCCGCCCACGGATAACGAGATCATGCCTGGAGGCAGTGTCAACATCACCTGTGTGGCGGTGGGCTCCCCCATGCCCTATGTCAAATGGATGCTAGGAGCCGAAGACCTGACGCCCGAGGACGATATGCCCATTGGGCGAAACGTTTTGGAGCTCACTGACGTCCGCCAGTCAAACAACTATACCTGCGTGGCCATGTCCACTCTGGGGGTCATCGAGGCGGTGGCGCAGATCACGGTGAAAGGTAACGCACGTTTACTTCTTTCTGTCATGTTTTATTGGTCTCAGGAAGAGGGTTCCTAAAGCATGGGATGTGTTGACACCAGCCTTAGTGGATTAGATGCTAGATTGAGAATCAGTGGAAGGCTTATCTCTCAACCAGGTGAGTTAAACGGCAGAGCTCTATATCCCTGTTGGTGGTGTGTGTGTCTGTACGTGTGTGTGTGTACGTGTGTGTGTGTGTGTGCGTGCGTGCAACATGGTGGGTATTGTTTGGTCTTCTCAGTAGGCAGGGTACTTATCGGAGTGTAATCATCTCCTCTGATGCATACCAGGGAAAGAGAGATTCCAGATTGTCCTCCTCGTGTACACACATACACCAACACACAGAAGTACACGCACACACACGGCTTTGTTTCTCCCAGACATAACAGAGAGATATTAGTCACAATATAACCAAGGCTGCCAGGAACTTCCCCCAATTGTACAATTTAGATGGCATATAAAGAGAATGCATCGCCCTCATATCTTTCGACTCATGTCACTGGTGTAGGTATTAAAGCAATAAATTAACGCACTACATTATTTAAGAGATACACATTGGAATTCTCTGGCTAACAGCAGAAAAAAGTATGTATTATGTTGTACTTGGGAAGCTTCCAGGGCTTTTGGCCTTTATCTGTTTATCAATAGTTCAAATATAGTTATAATGCACTGATGTGGCAAGGTAAAAAATGTATACACTGAGTGTACAAAACATTAAGGACACCTTCCTAATATTGAGTTGCACTCCCCCCTTTTGCCCTCAGAACAGCCTCAATTCGTCGGGGCATAATAGCAAGCTAGGACTGATGGTTTGTTTAGCTACCAAGTCTGTTTGTTTTGCTACCATGGCAACTACTATAGCTATCTAGTGAACTTGCTAGCTACTTCCGTGGATGTTGAACACATTTCTACCAGCAAATGAACGCATTTCTAGTGGCAAATGTGTTCAATTATAGCCATGGTATAAAAGGGAAGGTCGTGGAACACACCTTCCACGTCATTCATTATTTTCCATAGAACGCATAGCCCCTCGTTGATTAACCCTTACATATGTATGTTATCTGTTTGTTATTCCAGCATTGCCCAAGCCTCCCGGCATTCCCGTGGTGACGGAGCGCACGGCCACCAGCATCACGCTGACGTGGGACTCAGGCAACCCTGAGCCTGTCTCCTACTACATCATCCAGCACAAGTCCAAGTTCTCAGAGGACACATACAAGGAGATCGACGGCGTGGCCACCACTCGCTACAGCGTGGGCGGCCTCAGTCCTTACTCGGACTATGAGTTCCGGGTGGTGGCGGTGAACAACATCGGGCGCGGGCCATCCAGCGACAGCATCGAGGCCAAGACGGCTGAGCAGGCCCCCAGCACAGCGCCCAGGCAGGTCAGGGGTCGTATGCTCAGCACCACCACGGCCATTATCCACTGGGACGAACCAGAGGAGGCCAACGGGCAGATTATGGGCTACCGTGTGTACTACACCATGGACTCTGCCCAGCATGTTAACACGTGGGAGAAGCAGATAGTGCGTGGATCAAACTTCCTCACTATTCAGGGCCTCATACCCAACAAGACCTATTACATTAAGGTCCTGGCCTATACGTCCGTGGGTGATGGACCTCTCTCTGCAGATCTCCAGATCATAGCCAAGACGGGAGGTAAGATATGTGTGTTGACAATTATGTTAACTCATATATGAGTTAAGCTATAAATCCTTGTAGGAGATGAAGCTCTGCAATCTTTGAGTTATGAGTAAACAAAGAAATCATCTAACTCTACAAGGGAGAGAGTATCAACAGCCAAGTGTCTTTCTGGGAAAGCTTCACTCACTCCGTCTTTTTAGTCAGATAAAAGTATCCTCGTTTTTGACCGGAGCTGTAAACACATTTGAAATCTCTTTTGGCTCTTGAGTGCCAATCAATTTCTATTTCCATTTTGCATTCTGAATGACAAAGATCATAGTTTATTAAACATTATAAACTAGGTGGTTCGAGCCCTGAATGCTGATTGTCTGACAGCCGTGGTATATCAGACCATATACCACGGGTATGACAAAACATTTATTTTTACTGCTCTAATTACGTTGGTAACCAGTTTATAATAGCAATAAGGCACCTCGGGGTTTTGTGGTATATTTCCAATATACCACGGCTAAGGGCTATATCCAGGCACTCCGTCTTGCGTCGTGCATAATAACAGCCCTTAGCTGTGCTATATTGGCCATATACCACACCCCCTTGGGCCTTATTGCTTAATTATACAACGGGTGGTTTGGAATTCCCATTGTTAGAGCCTATCCTGACCATGATATAATACACAACATACACATGGCAGGGTACATTCATAAAACGTGCCATCGTTTAAGTTGTTACCTAGCAACGCACTACTACTACTACTACTACTTTTACAGATCCACTGTCTCAACTTATAAACTTGATCACTGTAAAAAGTATCTAGACATTATCTGCGACATTTGCAATTCAGGCAGGCAGCTTTTCTCAGCCAGTCGAAATCATGAATCCACCACATATTTATTGATATATACAAAGAAAAGTCAATAGAGAAACAGGTAAAACAAAACGAAATGCAGCTAGTTTGCAGTCTTTCCAGCTTCAGTATGAAGTGATTGTGTTAGCTGTGTAGTTGGCTAGTTAGCAAGGGGGGGATGAGCCTCCATAGTAAACATTTTTGTTTGCCATAGCAACCTGCAAAGTTCTGGAAATATTAACCAGCGCTTGGGTAGTTTTGCTTTACATGGCAGTCAATACGAATAAAACTAACGACCAGAGAATGCTTAAAATTGCACTTAACAACCAGTGTTAGTGAACGTAGCAACACGTTTTGTTGAAAAACTGATGGTTTGGGAAATACTCTTGCTTTTTAATGCCGGTAACCCATTTTATAAAAGCAGTCCATGTGACATTTTTATCATGACTGTGGTGGTCTATCCTACTCAGTTTCGCCCCGTGGCTATGACAACGTCCCAGCCATGGTAAAATATTAATAACACATGGCCTCTCATGTATTATTGCTTAAGTATAAAATCAGACTTGAGACCTTGAATACTTCTTGAGAATAATTTAGACTGTCAATCAAATATATTTAAACTTGTTTTCCTCAAAATATTTTCTAATCCAATATGATGAAATTGTGTCTGTTTAGAGAAATAACAGTAATAGCATAGTAATAACAGGTAGTTGCAATCACAGGTAATAGTAATAATGTATTAATAACAAGTTACTACTAATGTTATTAGTAGTAAGAATAGCCACAGTAGTGCCAGCAGCAGCACTCGTCAAATACATTTTAGCAGCAATATGGTGGACGTTGCAATGAGTATCATTGGTTTAGTGGACCAAATGTGTATTTGTATTGCTTTCCCAGTCCCCTCTCAACCGACCGACTTCAAAGGGGAAGCCAAATCCGAAACGAGCATACTACTATCGTGGATAGCCCCAGCTCAGACCGGACAAGACAATCAAATCATGGGATATGAACTTCTGTACAAGAAGGGGGATGACAAGGAAGAGGTAAATGGTTTCTCAGATTCAAAATACAGGTATACCGTCCCAAATGTATCTTACGTCCAATGGTACACCTTTTCTTGAAGTCCTGAACTGATGACATACCATTTTCTCAACAGAAACGCATCAGCTTTGAGCCTACCACCACGTACCTGCTGAAGGACTTGAAGCCCTTCACTACTTATACTTTCCAGCTAGCCGCGCGCAGTAAGCACGGTATCGGGGCCTACACCAATGAGATCTCCGCAGAAACCCCTCAAACACGTAGGTCCTCTTCCATATCTCAGCTCTGGCCAGACAGTTTACCACTGGATGTGGAAACTCCTTGGAGAGAAAATACATTCTTACATTTTCAAACGCATCTACCTTTGCCAATTTAGAATTGCATCCGCTAATTCCAATACCTTTTGCCAAAAACAGGTCAATGACATGATAAAAAATAAATGTCATCGAAAGAGGTGAATGACTCTTGATAAAAATAAATGTCATCGAAAGAGGTGGATGACCTTGAAAATGGACTGGTTCTGCAGCGATTGGAGCTGAAACTGAGTGTTTTGATGTCTACCTGACAATGCACCTATTTGATATGGCTGCATGGACAGTGTTCACCAGGGCTCTCCTGTGAAGTCAACAGACAAGGTTACACTACATACAGAATCTAGTCCTCTTCAACACCTTTGATGTGCAATACATCCCAACCAATAATAGAGCTTTGAATTATTCATTCAAATGTATATTTCGTCTTTATCCGACTGTCTGTTGTTTTTGATTAACGGAAGGGCATGTTATCCCACTATTGGAAGCCTTGTCTCTTGACTTTGCGTATAAGCCACGTCAGAGTATTTGCATATTGAGACTGAGCTTTCTATGGAAATAAAATTCTGCCCATTTTATCTGGAGATCAGAGGGGTTTTCCTTTCTCAGTAGCATAATTGGTGATGCGAAGCCCTTAACAAAAAAATTTAAAACAAACAATTGGATGGACTACAAATTCCAATAGAAAGCTCAAAAGCAAGTAGTATCACTGAAGATAGAGAATTACCTTATTACCACACAATAAGACCTCCGGTTTAATGAAATGACAAAAGTATTGACCAATTTGTCAAGGCACCAAATTGAAGCTAAGTACAAACAAGTAGTGTATTGACTATTAGAAAATAGAACATTACATTTCAAAAACGGATTTGAATAAAAATATATATATATTTCAAATAAACCGGAGGTCTGTGCAAGACAAAAAGGCAGAGAACAGGTAGGTATTAAGTTCAAAAAGTCCAAACTCGATGGGAGGTACCAAGAAAAGATGTCTGCATGCCAATGTGTTGAGACTTTCAAAAGTCAGTCATATCTCCTTGGGAAGTTCTCTGTTGTACGATCAGGCTTTTACCACAAACCAACAGGCTTCGGAAAGGTTGGTGACCAATACAACTTTTTACACTTTGCTAGAGTTGAAGCGTCAACCTTTATGTTTTTGGATTCGTGGTAACTGCTTGGCAAATGTATGATATTTGGTTGAATTTATTAGGATTTTATGTGATCAAGTGAACTTTTACTGAGCAGTAATTAAAAAGTTTAAATTAAATTTGGGCTTAGTCTCGGTTATAAGCCGAAGATATGAATCCCTAGAGTGATAATAGTTTTTAGGAAATAATATGTAATTTTTTATTTACTAAGGTAGGTTACATATTGTGAAGGTGTCCTATTATCTCATGACAACCCCATCCATACATCCTCAGTGTGTGTGATTTTATGCATTGAGTTTACCTTGTTTTAAAAAGTGTTAGTCTTTTGTCTTTGCCTTTTGTCACATCTTGATTGTGAAACCTCATTGACTTTTGATACCACTTCTTTGCAAACATTGTTTCAGTGCTTCGTCCTCATTTTGTATCATATTTATTTTCCCTTTCCCTTTTCTTTATTGTTTGTTCATTTCCAACACCATCAACTCAACCCAAAAAAAACTTCAACCTACCTGTGAAACCCCTCCTCGAAACAAACAAAATGAAACAAAACCCCTACTGAAATGGTTGATCCAATCAAACAAAACCCTGCTCCTCCTCCAATCCACTCCTCCTCCAATCAGAGCCCTCAGCTCCACCTCAGGATGTGAAGTGCTCTAGCCCCAGCTCCACCAATATCCTGGTAAGTTGGCGGCCGCCCCCTATGGAGTTACAGAATGGGATCATAACTAAGTATGCCATCCAATACGCTGCCACTGAAGGGGAGGACACCACCACCCGAAAAATATCCGGCATCCCTCCAGAAAGCTCCCAGTACCTCTTGGAAAACTTGGAAAAATGGACGGAATACCGTGTGACAGTGACTGCTCACACAGATGTGGGTGAAGGACCTGAAAGTTTACCACAGCTCATCCGCACCGAGGAGGATGGTATGTTTTTCCGAAGCCGCTGCCCCCGTTGCAAACCCAGTCTGCCCTCTAACCTCTAACCCCCTTCAGATACTGTCTAACAGCATCTACAGTCCCTTTGACCTAGCATCCCTCTCTGCTTCTTCCTCCTGCTTCTAACAAAGCTGACAACACTCCTAACTCTCATTATGATCCCACTTTTACTAACTTGGACTACTTCCGTGCAACTTTTTTTTTTATTAAACCGATTGCAACTAACTATTTTTTAAAGCTCATTTAACTTTTTGTCAGTATTTTTCTGCCTTTATCCCCTAATACTCAATTTCAACATTTGGTATGGCATTTTCTCCTGCATCGAAGCACTTCAGGCCTTTGACTTCCAGTCCCAAACTGTCTTTCTTTTTTTTATGTATGAGAAAAAAACGTTTGATTTTAACTTTTTTTTAATGAATTTGACTGAATGCCAAGTTATGGACAGTGGAAAGGGCACAAGTTGGAAGGTATATATATTTTTAAATGGCCAAGAATGACAATATTTCTTTTCACTTTTTCTTCACGCTTCATAGCCAAAATTCTTGCAGGGTGCTTCAAGCTTTTGAAGCATCCCCTTTGGCTCCTCTTTTCAATTTTAACAAACACATTTTTATTCCATGTTTTTAATCCACTACTCCCATTTTTGAATGTTTCAAGATTAGGTCAATTGTCAGACCTGTTTTTGGGGTTGTTTTTCTTTTCCCTTGCCATTGTTGAAATATTGATGTCATACAGTGCTTGTTGCAGTATGCTCCCCTTTTGTAGATTTTTTCACCCCAGCATTTTGCTCTTTGGAGTTGGCCAGAAATTCACAGGGGAGAAGGGGTCCTCTATAATCTTGACCTTCTTTTTTTATCCCATGGTGTTCCTCCAGTTCCCAGCGGCCCGCCTCGTAAAGTCGAGGTGGAGACTGTCAACTCCACGTCAATAAAAGTCATCTGGCGCTCGCCGATGCCCATCAAGCAGCATGGGCAGATCCGAGGGTACCAGGTGCACTATGTCAGGATGGTTAATGGGGAGCCCATGGGACAGCCAGTCATCAAGGACATCTTGATTGACGATGCGCAGGTAAGCACCCTCCTCCGCCTTCCGCCCAAAACTCACAGGTTCTCTCACCTTGAGAAGTTCTCTGACACAAGGACAGTCCACAGAGCATAAGAGTCACACATGCCAGAGTGAAAATACATGGACATGCTACTAAGCAGTAGAAAATGTTGTTAAAACCACACGTTTTTCCATTAAATCCTAATGACACAAATTAGTTGTTCTCAGGATCTTTGAAACTGAGTCACCCATTGAGTAAATCTATGATAAGATAGCTACACATTCATACATTGGTGTGCATGTCTAGGAATAGACCTACACAGTATGTGACTCACCCTCTGTTACTCTCAATATCTGGTGGAGACAATCACACAAACTACAGTGCATTCGGAAAGTATTCAGACCCCTTGACTTTTTCCACGTTTTGCTACGTTACAGCCTTATTCTTAAGTGATTGAATTGTTTTTTCCCCCCACATCAGCCTAACACATAATGACAAAGCAAAAACTGTTTTTTAGACATTTTTGCAAACTTAGGAAATATCATATTTACATAAGTATTCAGAACATTTACTCAGTACTTTGTTGAAGCACCTTTGGCAGCGATTACAGCCTCGAGTCTTCTTGGGTATGACTCTACAAATTTGGCACACCTCTATTTGGGGAGTTTCTCCCATTCTTCTCGGCATATCCTCTCAAGCTCTGTCAGGTTGGATGGGGAGCGTTGCTGCACAGCTATTTTCAGGTCTTTCCAGAGATGTTCGATTGGGTTCAAGTCCGGGCTCTGGCTGGGCCACTCAAGGACATTCAGAGACATGTCCCGAAGCCACTCCTGCATTGTCTTGGCTGTGTGCTTAGGGTCATTGTCCTGTTGGAAGGTGAACCTTCACCCCAGTCTGTGGTCCTGAGCGCTCTGGAGCATGTTTTCATCAAGGATCTCTCTGTACTTTGCTCTGTTCATCTTTCCCTCGATCCTGACTAGTCTCCCAGTCCCTGCCGCTGAAAACATCCCCACAGCATGATGCTGCCACCACCATGCTTCACCGTAGGGATGGTGCCAGGTTTCCTCCAGACATGACGCTTGGCATGCAGGCCAAAGAGTTCAATCTTGGTTTCATAAGAACAGAGAATCTTGTTTCTCATGGTCTGAGAGTCCTTTAGGTGCCTTTTGGCAAACTCCAAGGGGGCTGTCATGTGCCTTTTACTGAGGAGTGGCTTCTGTCTGGCCACTCTACCATAAAGGCCTGATTGGTGGAGTGCTGCAGAGATGGTTGTCCTTCTGGAAGGTTCTCCCATCTCCACAGAGGAACTCTGAAGCTCTGTCACAGTGACCATCGGGTTCTTGGTCACCTCCCTGACCAAGGCCCTTCTCTCCTGATTGCTCAGTTTGACCGGGCAGCCAGCCCTAGGAAGTGTCTTGTTGGTTCCAAACTTCTTCCATTTAAGAATGATGGAGGCGACTGTGTTCTTGGGGACCTTCAATGCTGCAGACATTTTTTGGTACCGTTCCTCAGATCTGTGTCTCGACACAATCCTGTCTCGGAGCTCTACGGACAATTCCTTCGACCTCATGGCTTGATTTTTGCTCTGACATGCGTTGTCAACTGTGGGACCTTATATAGACAGGTGTGTGCCTTTCCAAATCAAGTCCAATCAATTGAATTTACCACAGGTGGACTCCAATCGAGTTGTAGAAACATCTCAAGGATGATCAATGGAAACAGGATGCACCTGAGCTCAATTGTTTATTTTATTTTTTATTTGCAAAAATGTCTAAAAACCTGTTTTTGCTTTTTCATTACAGTGTATAAAAATAATTTGATCCATTTTAGAATAAGGCTGTAACGTAACAAAGTGTGGAAAAAGGGAAGTGGTCTGAATACTTTCCGAATGCACTGGTGCTTTAATTGAAATGCGATGGATCACACATCTGTAAATGCAATGGAACTGACATAATCAATAACTTATTGGTGGTCAGTGAATGACATCTCTTAGGGGTAAAATCATCCATCAGTATATGTGTCTTGTCTGTGGCTTCTCCTCTATCACTTTCTCTATCATCTACTCTCTCACTAGTGACCGGTGACTCTGTACTTAGCCGTTGTTTTGTTTTCGCTCTTATTTCTCTCACATCTTAATCAGTGGGAATATGATGATTCAACTGAACATGTGAGTAGATACAGAGACCTGATATAGTGTTAATCCCGTTCCCCCTTCGTTGCCCTGCATGCTCTGTGTTTCCTCTGTTCGTGATCTTCGCTTGGTTTTGACTATATTGAACCTCACATAACCTCCTAACTGTTCTGAATCCCACTAAGACAAAACGAGAAAACATACACTAACTACTTGTTTTCTACTTGTAAATTGATATGGAATGGCTTGACTAACAGAAATCCATAGCCAACATTACGAGGCTATTCATAAATGCTTACCGGTGTTGATTATAATAAACAAGCTTTTTGAAAGGGGACCAAGTTTCAAAAAGATAATACTGTATGTTATAATTTGTACTGCACTACTTACACCCTCGCCTTTTCAATGCATGGAGTGACCTATGCTGACACATGTCCACCAGTCCAGATTGTTTGCATGGAGCGAAGGATCGTATGCATTGAGCAAAGGATGGTGGACTATATAGTGGCAGGACAGATTTGTACCAACCATGTTCATTGCCAGTCATTTACTAATTAGTGAGCGAATATCTGTGAGATAATGTCCTCTGAATTAAATACAGCATAAATGCATGCGCAAAAATGTGACCCCCACCACTAAACATTCCCGTAAAAATGCACAAATTGCAGCAAAATCCCTAGAAAGAGTTCTAAAAAATCCCTATTCTTATAATCTACAGGAAATGGTCATCACAGACCTGCAGGCTGAGACCATGTACTCAGTTGCTGTGGCAGCCTACACAACAAAGGGAGACGGAGCTCGCAGCAAGGTCAAGCTGATCACCACCACTGGCGCAGGTAAGGGAACTGTCATCACTGACAAATCTCCCCCTGCCCCTCTGCTAATGTACCCTGTGATCATCCAAAAATGCATTTGTGCTGTAGAGAGCTGTGAAAATTGCACCCAGTGAAAGGAAGCAAAATAAATGCTAATCGACCTTTCCCCCCATGGCTATTAAAATGTGAATGCAGCTAATTGCCACCTCAATTATGACAACAATTGTAATTCCGCTCAGCCGCCGCTTTGACATTGGAATGCTCACTGGGGTTAAGGAACTAATGGAGAAATCAGTTGGGGAAATCTGGGAAGAAAAATACACCCAAATTAATGGCAGCCCGATGTTCTGTTCAGCTCTCATTGGTTTCTTTTGAGAGAGACGCATGACACAATCCAAATGGCAGTTCAGAAATACTTTGTTGTGTGTGTGTGACATATAATTGCGCTGTCGTCTAATCTGTCTGTAAAGCCTTTCAAGCTCCACCTGCCTCCACCAGCGTACAGAGATAGACGGCTAGTGTTTGTGTGTGTGTTGGGAGGGGATAGGAGCCTTCACTCAGTAAAGGCTTAAGAGGAATGCTATATTGGTTAGGTATCAAAGCAAACAGCATTCATGCAAACAGGGTGTTAGCTATCTACTGCTCCCTTGGTGGGGTAAGACTACTCATGAAGTCATAACAGCATCAGACAATGACAACCCTTTACGCTGTAATTAGTGGGAAAGGAGATCAGATTTTTTCATGCATTATGGGTTGGGTTGTTTTGGGATGTCATCATACTCTCATAATTGTCATAATGTCTGTTGGATATTGCTTTTAAAATGCTATGGCAGTTTGAAGGGGTTCTTTGCATGGTATTTGTATTAAAAATATATATTTTGTCACTGCTCTTCTCTTAGTACCTGAAAAACCACGACTCATGGTCAGCCCCACCAACATGGGCACTGCCCTCCTCCAATGGCACCCCCCATCTTTAACCCACGGCCCCCTGCAGGGCTACCGCCTCCGCTTCGGTCGCAAAGACGTCGACCCTCTGACCATCATTGAGTTCCCAGAGCGCGAGAACCACTACACCACCAAAGAGATCCACAAGGGGGCATCATACACCTTCCGCCTGTCCGCCCGTAACAAGGTGGGCTTCGGCGAGGAGACGGTCAAAGAAATCAGCACCCCTGAAGATATGCCTAGCGGCTTCCCACAAAGCATTGCAGCCGTGGGCGGCACTACCACCACCATTCAGGTGAGCTGGAATCCCCTGTTACTGGCGGAGAGCAACGGCGTTATCGTGAAGTACGCCCTGCAGTACAAGGACATCAACAGCCCTCGGAGCCCCTCGGAACTCTTCATCATCGCCCCGGAGTCCACCGTCACCCTTGACGGCCTCAAGGCAGACACTACTTACGATATCAAAATGTGTGCCTTCACCAGCAAAGGCTCCGGCCCCTATAGCCCCAGTGTCCAGTTCAGGACACAGCCCTTGGATCAAGGTAGGACCCCACCCCAATTCAACCTCCCGCCCACCAATCCAACTTCACCCCACAACCACCACCAACAGCAACCACCTCGTCAAGCCAGAGTGGCAGAAGAACAAACAGATTAATCCGATCTCAGAATTGTTTAAAAATCATCTGTATGTATACATAGCCCTCCCTCCCCATAAGAAAGAAAGATATCAGGTGGAGTAAGTATATGTGTCCCATGTGTTGTCAGCCAAGCCAAAGGTGAGCCTGTAGGTTAAAGCTGATTTTAATAAAAAGGTAAGATAAAAGTAAGCTAAGGTAAGATGGGAGTACTGTAGCCCTGCTAAGACCACTCTAGTGCTGGTTTCAGACTGGTTGTAAAGGGAAACATGGTCAGGTAAGAGGTTTGTTGCTCTGGAATCCTTTAAAGAGGGTTGTGTTTGTTTCGTGTCTAATTAATCTGCTTCCCCTTTCTTTTAGCAGTGTTTGCAAAAAACTTTCATGTGAAAGCTGCCATGAAGACATCCGTGCTCCTCACCTGGGAGATTCCAGACAACTATAATGCAGCTCAGCCCTTCACAGTAAGAACTTTTCGTATTTTAATCAACAATGTTCGAGGACAGCATTCCAGAAAATATTAAGTGACATCAGCCAAAGATATAGTAGTGTTATACCATGGCATTGTTGAATACTAGTTTCTGATTGTCTTGAAGGGCATTCTAGAGTGTGCATTATTTCCCTATATATGCATTATTTCCCGAAAGCAAAAGTTGAATAAAAACATTATTTGCATTGTTGAATTTGATTTTCACAATAGCAAGCTATTGCTGATTGGTTTGGTTAGCTAAACTAGCAAGTATGTTTGTTTGTTACCAAGGCAACTACTGTAGCTACACTACATGACCAAGTTGGTCCCCCCTTTGCTTCTATAACAGCCTCCACTCTTCTGGGAAGGCTTTCCACTAGATGTTGGAACATTGCTGCGGGGACTTGCTTCCATTCAGCCACAAGAGCATTAGTGAGGTTGGGCACTGATGTTGGGCAAATCATCCCAAAGGTGTTCGATAGGGTTGAGGTCAGGGCTCTGTGCAGGCCAGTCAAGTTCTTCCACACTGATCTCGACAAACCATTTCTGTATGGACCTCGCTTTGTGCACGGGGGCATTGTCATGCTGAAACAGGAAAGGGCCTTCCCCCAAACTGTTGCCACAAAGTTGGAAGGACAGAATTGTCTACAATGTAATTGTATGCTGTAGAGTTAAGATTTCCCTTCACTGGAACTAAGGGGCCTAACCCGAACCATGAAAAACTGCCCTAGACCATTATTCCTCTTCCACCAAACTTTACAAATGGCACTATGCATTGTGGCTGTTGGCACTATGCAGTTCTTGTGCTAACTTTGTTTCCAGAGGCAGTATGGAACTCGGTATTGCGTGTTGCAACCGAGGACAGACGCTTCAGTACTCGGCCCGTTCTGTGAGCTTGTGTGGCCTACCACTTCATGGCTGAGCCGTTGTTGCTCCTAGACATTTCCACTTCACAACAACAGCACTTACAGTTGACTGGGGCAGCTTTAGCAGGGCAGAAATTTTATGAACTGACTTGTTGGAAAGGTGGCATTCTATGACGGTGCCACGTTGAAAGTCACTGAGCTCTTCAGTAAGGTCATTCTACTGCCAATGTTTGTCTATGGAGATTGCATAGCTTTGTGCTCGATTTTATACACCTGTCAGCAACGGGTGTGGCTGAAATAGCTGAATCCACTAATTTTAAGGGGCGTCCACATACTTCTGTATATATAGTGTGTCTAGTAAACTTGCTAGCTACTTCAGTGGATGTTGAACACATTTCTACCTGCAAATTAACGCATGTCTAGCGGCAAATGTGTTCAATTATAGCCATGGTATAAAAGGGATAATCATCTCGGGGCTGTATGTGTTCTCTGGAAAATATTCTAACTCCGTGGAAGGTTAGTTCAACTCCACTAGCAGGTCATGGAACACACCTTCCATGTCGTTCATTATTTTCCATAGAATGCATAGCCGTTCGTTGATTATCACTTACAATACAGATCCAGACTAAACAGACCTCAAGTGTCGAATTAGTGCATATCCTCAACATTCACACACTCTTTCCTTCCATCGCACATCCAGATCCTTTATGACGACGGCCAGAGCGTGGAGGTGGACGGCAAGCTCACTCAGAAGCTGATCACTGGTCTGCAGCCCGAGACACAGTACTCCTTCCTGCTAACCAACCGGGGCAACAGCGCCGGCGGTCTCCAGCACCGCGTCTCCACCATGACCGCCCCTGACATCCTGCGCACCAAGCCCTACCTGATCGGCAAGACCAACTTGGACGGCAAGGTCACTGTAGAGCTACCCTCAGTCCAGACTTCAGAGAAAGTCAGGTGAGTGGCGGGGATTAAAACTAATGCTAATACTAATCGCTAATTGCAGACTTGTACTTATAGAGCTGACTATTTAGCCTAATTTGATTTCACTTAATTAATGTGCCTCGGTGGCTGACCTAATCCGTTTATTTACCTTCAGCTCATCTTTCGGTTCAATTATATCAGCATGATACCATTAAAGCTTCTTTCTCCTTATTGCTCAATGTCACTCACGTTGCTATTATATTATCTGCATAGTTGCACTTAATAACTGAAAGGGACAAGATTTTACACAGATTTCTCACCAATTTTTGTTTGTTGGATAGTGTTTGAAAGGTCAGAACATCAGCACTGAACATCATTGCTTTCTTTAGAATTGAACCCTGTATTTTACATTAATTGCATTGTATCAAGCCTGTTCCTCTTGTTCTCTCTTCCTCAACACAGAGAGGATGACACCATGAATTCTCCCATCCAAGTTATCCCACTCCCCAGTATTAGGTCTTGTAATGTCTCTCCCTGCCATTCCAACTAAGCCCTGGGTTGTCAAAAGGCCAACACGCAGATCCAATTGTAGACTGGCATTTCAAACCCATTTCGGGTTTTGATCTTGCTGGATGCGCTCGGGCCCACTCTCCCCCGTGCCAGAGCTTAAGCTAATTAGCTTCCCATTAGCCTGCCACACTGCCTTCCTGGCTAACGCTAGCTAGCACTGTGCCCAGCCAGGAGAAGCCCTCAAAAAAGTCTGGCAGAGGCTATTATCTTCCTTGCCGCCCAATGGAGGGATGAAAATCCCTCTAATTCCAGCTCCTCTTCTCTCCCTCGCGAAGGGCTGCTAATTAGCCCACGGCGTCCTCAGCGAGGTGTGACAGTGTGCCCGACTTTTCTGATCATGCTTCAACTAAAAGACAAACATGGAAGAAAACCAACTCTTAATGTAATGATAGCGGGCTAGAGTAACTTGTTAATGGCGCGATCATTTGTCGTCTTTGTCTGTTGTCCTCAACACCCCCTACCCTGTTACACCTACAGGATTAGTGCGAAGACCTCAACATAAAGACTTGTTATGGTGCCCATGGAGACTAAACATTGTTGTGTCTGAAGCGGAAATCTTTGATCTTGGTTTGTTTAGTCGAGGCTCAGCATGTGACCATATAAAAATTGTGCATCGTAAACATATTCTGGAGTGAACTGACAATGACCTTGAAAAGTGTTGTTTTCATTCTTTCCCTCTCATTTCCAGGGGATACTACATAGTGGTGGTGCCTCTGAAGAAACAGCGCACAGGAAAGTTCCTCAAACCCTGGGACAGTCCAGATGAGATGAACCTAGAAGAGGTAGGTACCACAAAATAGTCCAAGAAATAAATACAAATTCCAAAAAGTCCTTATTAGACATTACCATTCAATTCCTGTTGTGGATTCTCAATACTGACTGAATTACAATGGAATTGTCTTCAGCCCAAATCCAGTAGAGACTGCCTAGGTCTCATCACTCTCTCAAGTCTTACTTAAAATGAAAGGTGGTAGGAAGAACTCGGCACTTAACTCTGCAGATAGGAGAGGATGGGGGTGGGGAAAACTGGGGACAGGGCTCGTTGATTGATGCAAATAGCTGCAGAGAGCATTATTCATATGGAAATGAGGTAGAACATGGAGTAGTCATCAAGTGCACTGCAACTCAACCCCCCCTTTCCCACCCCTCTCTCCCTCTCAACTGAAATTACCCGAAGAGCTGCATCAGGCCTGTGTGTCTGTCCTTATTCAAGGGAAAGGTATCACACTGGTTATGCACAAAAGTACTTGACAACATTTATATTTAGCCGGTCTAGGTATTTGAGAAGCTTTCATGCACTGTGTATGCTCAGGTACAGTAGTGGAGAAAGCTTACGTAAGGATTTTGCAGTCAAACCGTAAAGTGTGCATGCTCTTTGTGATGCGTCAATTGCATATAAACAATCTCTCAGCTATGTTAACGGCCCTCATCACATCACACACTCACCTGCCTAACACATGTGAAACATTCCTAACACTCATAAGATACTATGGATGGCAGTAAGTGGGTCTCCAGATAGCGCTTCCAGAAGTGTCTTTGAATTCCCTCTATCCAGGACATACTGCTGTACAATTAAAATGCTCTTTCAAAAGCACGATTCAGAAATCCAGTATCTGCAATTGATCGAAACCCAACATAATTGTGAACAGAATGGTTTTAGCACCTTTTGCATCACTAGACTTTTGGTGTAAGTAGATATGAGATGGCTTAGGTATAGATTCAAATGCATTAAATACTTTACTTTTCATTGTGAGTAGGTACTTATTAGGATGATTTATTCCTATTACGGTAAATAGAGCAAGCAAAGACATAATATGAGCATTACTTTTTCTCTGACGAGAACCATGCTGTTGTCTCGCTGAGTCTCATCTGCCGATTTTGGCTGTGTGCACAGGCCCATGTGTCACGCCTTGAACGAATACCCAAAAGTCGCCCCCTCCCGTCAGAATTGATTTGTTTGTCAATATCGGGCTCTCACCTTTTCCCAACTTTTCCCAAGGGCGGCTGGATTTAGCCGTGTTGACATGAGAAATGATTGAAGACATTATCAGACAGTGCCACCGGCCCTTGTGCCAAAGCCAGTGCAGACAATTGACAGGCGCACACACACTCCAGAGAGAGAGAGATATGGAGTTCTGACTGAGTAGCAGGATTGGCTCACGTTGATACGATGTCTAAAACCAGATAAATCAAGCAGACATGATCCAATAGATGTTTCACACCATTACATACATTCACTTAATCACTTATTTATGTCAGTTTTCATTGGGCATGAATCAGTGTTATCTTGTAACCTATAGCAATAACACTTGAGCATAGAACTGCATACCATTAAACTTTCCCATAAGAGCAAGCCAAGTTCTGCCTTTTTTGTGCGGAAGCAATCACATTCCCATTGTAAAAGTGTGACCTAATTCATATTCTGACCAGGTTGCCCGGTGTTGCTAGTGGGTAAATAATGGCTGGTCCTCCTATTAGTGCAGTGCAACAATGCAATTTGAGACATGTGGGGGAGGGGGGAGCGGAGATGGGGCTAGCCTGGTGTGAATATGATGAAGCAGCATTTTTCTGTTATGATACAATCCAGTCGTCTTGGGGACTCACCCCCATCTTTTGATTTGAATGTTACGTAAGGCTCCTGGCCACTTACAAAATGAGAGTGGTGGTGGTGTGTGTGTGTGTGTGTGTGTGTGTGTGTGCTGCTCTAAAGCTCTGGCCCCCATTCCATCTCGCTGTCTTTTCCTGCACTCAAGTCCTCTACTATTTCCAATAGCTGTTAGTGTCATGATTCCTCTGTTGACGCAGATATAATAATGACGATTTTTTATCTGTGGTTCCTGTCGTTTTCTGTCTAAGTGCTGCAGCGATTCCTTCTGTGTGACCAAAATTGTCGGTTTTAGGAACAAACTAAATGAATCAACAATAAACTGAGAACGGGATACATCTCTCTGAATATAAATATATCTAAACACATTTCTATATTGTATGAAGGGTGAAAATGTGCTATCGAGCAGAGACAGTTGTTACTGTCTGTGTAGGAGACTCAGTTGAGCGGATCTCTGTGTGTGTGTGTGTTGCTATTCTTCCTCAGGACCACGATCTGCTCAACATCTTTTAGGAGTCTGGAATTCTGGCTGTAAATTCATTTGTTCTGATCCCGACTGGAATTCTGACCCTCCCATAAGCTTTACATTAGCATGGGTGTATTTCTTGGCCAGTTAGTTCACCCAAATTACAATGACATTGGTTTCCTTACCCTGTAGGCCAGTCTATGGACAAGGTATGACAACAACATGCTTTGGTTTGGTTTCCCTTGCACTATTGTCACATGGTAGCGTTTTGGCATTTGTGGCACAAATCTCATTCAAGTCATTTGACCGATATTGGCATTTGTCGCACATTAGTATGAAAAATGTATGCATTCACTAACTGTAAGTCGCTCTGGATAAGAGCGTCTGCTAAATGACTAAAACGTAAAATGTAATCATGTTCAAATCAATTTGAGATACATTTAGACATGATGTAGTCCCCTGTAGCTCAGTTGGTAGAGCATGGCGCTTGCAATGCCAGGGTTGTGGGTTCGTTTCCCACGGGGGGCCAGTATGAAAATGTATGCACTCACTAACTGTAAGTCACTCTGGATAAGAGCGTCTGCTAAATGACTAAAATGTAAATGTAAATTACCCATGCCGAGCAAGCAACAGAACACCATTGCATTGTTGTTTAAGTGATACATTAAGGCCAGGGGTAGGCAACCCTGTTCCTGGGTGCCGCAGGTACTGCAGGATTTTGTTCCAACTAAGCACCACACCAGACCAAGCTAATTGATCAGTTAAGTGATTGCCTAAATTCAACACACCTGGTCGGTTAAATCATAAACAAAGGACCAGGGTTGCCTAACCCTTTTTTAGGGACTTGGTACTTACACTACAGTTGGTGCTCTCAGCACTTTCAATGAGTAACCCCACCTAGCGACCCCCATTGTTTAGCATGCCACAGGGTATTTGCTAATTTACATTTTAAATAAGTGTATTCCAATGACTACAAGCCGTCATGCAATCGTGATGGTTCTGGTGTCTGAGGAATATATCAATGTAATATATCGCTACCCTAAGTTCAGTCAGTTTAACACATATTTGCCTCTCTTTCCTTCTAAATGTTATGCAATGCTTTAGCACTTTATCACTCGTTGTCCTCTTTGCATCGTCAATGGAGCCAAAAATAAAAATGTGTTGTGACATCAGGGCCAAGGATTTCGCCCTGAGCCAGTCAGGAACATAATATACACACATGCATGCACGTACACACATGTACACACACACCCGTACACACACACACACAAACACACACACACAGAAACAGCAGAGCCACTGGAACGTCAAAACATTGACCTCTTTCTTAAAATCCTTTTGAAATGTTTGACAGTATTCATTATTATTCTAGAATCTCATTTAGGTAAATCCACACATCTCGAAATCCTTGCCGTGTAAAACAAATGAAATCCAAATGGTAATATTTCCTCTTCCGTTGCAATCAGTAGTTTGAGCTTTTGTAATCAGGAGGGATGTAACACAGATTTGATGTGTGTGTGTGTGTTTGTGTGTGTGTCTGTGCGTGTGTGCCTGTGTGTGTGTCTGTGTCTGTGTGTGTGTGTGTGCGACTGCAAAACGACTATCTTTGTTTCTTTTTATCGACTGTCTGCATTGTTTCTACTCTTCACTTTTAGCTGCTGAAAGAGATTAACCGAACAAGTCGAGGCCTTCGCTTCCGGAGGCAAGCTGAGCCCAAAGCCTACATCGCTGCCTACTTCAAAGACCTTCCCACCGACTTCACTCTGGGAGACACCAAGATCTATGGTGACTTTGAAAACAAGCAGCTCGCCAATGGCCAAGAGTACATCTTCTTTGTGCTTGCTGTCCTCGAGATCTCAGAAAATGTAAGTATATGCCTTTTATACAAAAATTATTAGAAACCTCTTCTCTCTCTCTCTCTCTCTCTCTCTCTCTCTCTCTCTCTCTCTCTCTCTCTCTCTCTCTCTCTCTCTCTCTCTTTCTCCATTTGTTTCTCCTTCTCTTCTCTTAGACACCCCACTCCATAAAGGAATTAGTTCAAACAGGTACTACAGTCGGCCCTCTGGCGATTTCCTTTGCCAGGGATCTTTCGCCTTCATGCTTAAAGTTGCATGTTAAACGTCAAAGACCCAAATCCACTGTGTCTTGGCAGGGGGCACCTCCCTTGGATGGATGCGTTACGTCGAGTCCTTTTGAGCCCTGGTCTCTGAAAAAGGGCCACGGCGAGAATGGAGTCTGCTACTGCAGAGGGGAAATTCCCCAGAGGCTCCTGCCAATCGCAGGAATATCTCTATAACGAGACTCCTCTTTAATTGCGCGCCTACGGGCGAACGTCTTTATCTCCTCCGCTGCAGCTAGTGTGTGTGTATGTGTGTGTCAAAGGAGAAAGGGGCATGATTAGCTGACTAAACGCGGAAGAATGATGGATTTGATGAGCTGGGAGGTTTTAAGGCAGTCAGTCCTGACTACAGGTAAAGGAGGATGATAACAGTGGGTTCGCGGACAAAATGGGGGGGAATCTCCAATTTGCCCACCACAGCACTGATTGGCTTTTTCTTTGCCCCAAAGCCCCAGTCTTTATTTCGTTCCCCTCAGAATGGTGTGAAGGAACTCAATCAGGGCACAAATGAGAGATATTAGAGATACAGTATTACCACATGCCCATATCGTTTGGAGAGTTGAATTCATTAATTAGCATTGACACAATAACTTTGAATGGGCTAATCATGGCCTAGACGTCACATACAGGTTGTCCCGATGTCTTTGTGAAAGTCAGACTGACCGAATCTACGTGTTCTAAAACTTGGAAACTTTTGAACTTGGAAACTTTCAGTGGCCTCACAGAAGGGCTGAGTTCTATTGATTGGAGCTCCACTTTGAGGGTTGATAGAGATGTGAGAGAGTGCAGGTTGTTTTTCTAGGCAGCCACACAGTCAAGAGTAAGAGATCATTTTATGTTGAGGAACGATAAGGAACATAGTCTGGGATCACAAAATGTTGTTTTCAAAGTCATGGGAGGCAGAGGAATAGTGGCTATTGGAGTCAGCCAAAAGTATTTCCTATCCTAGTCTGGGTACCTTGGGTAACTACATTGTGGTGGTAAAATAATTTCCCAAGTCCGTACTTTACTCTACTGTGCTGTACTCTACCTACATGTGGTTACTAGCCTATTTTTTAAATGTATTTTGTAATAATTATCCCACTAGTATTTACACTTGTGGTATAATGCCTCTGTCATGTAATGTGTAGCCTGAGAGCCTCAACAAAATAACAGTGTGATGACTAATACCACTACCCTTCCTCTCCTTCCCAGACCATGTATGCCACCAGCCCCTACTCTGACCCTCTTGTGTCAGCTGACCTCGACCCCCAGCCAATCATTGACGAGGAGGAGGGACTTATCTGGGTGGTGGGCCCAGTGCTCGCTGTCGTCTTCATCATATGCATCGTCATCGCCATCCTCCTGTACAAGAGGTAAGCCCTGTGTAGCCCCGTGTAGCTCAGTTGGTAGAGCATGGCGTTTGCAACGCCAGGGTTGTGGGTTCGTTTCCCACGGGGGGCCAGTATGAAAATGTATGCACTCACTAACTGTAAGTCGCTCTGGATAAGAGCGTCTTCTAAATTACTAAAATGTAAAATGTAAGGACTGGAGAAAGAGAAACACACACACACACAAGAAGGTGAGATAGAGAGAGACACATTAAGTACAGGCAAATACACTGTCACACACAGTCTACATATCAGAAGGATACACGCACAGGCGAACAGGCGCACACACACACACATATACACAAGCACTCTCAATCACACACACAGCGGAAGCTGGCCGTTCGCCGTCACCGCTCATCAGTCAAGCGTAGGAGGAGAGTGCTCAGAGTATTTGCTCTGTGTCAGTGCATGTGAATGCTGCTTTAGAACAGGCCCTCAGGCCACCTCTGAAGTCAACCCCCACCCCCCCCCCCCCACCCGACACACACACACAAGAGAACTGCGCTCCAGGCTTGCTTAGTGACCCCCTGTTGCCCTGGTGTATCACAAGGACACATTTCTCTCTATCCTTGCTTCTCCCTCTTTTAGTTTCCACCTTGATTGAATACTGCTTTTGGCCACATGGAGCAGTCTCCATAGCATCCACACTGAATGACACTGTAGAGCGTATTAACACATTACTGAGAGAATCAGTCTTGAGAGAAGACTTTGGTAAGCCTGGGCTTATAATTAGTCTATCAATAGGTATGTTGTCCACTCAACACCACGCAAGAACATGTGAAGTATCTCTGAATGCATAGGTATTCATTAAATATACCAACATCAATCCAACATAAAAAATACCAATACCAATCCAATATCATTGAGTCTTATGGCTATTTACCTTCAATTGTTAGGCGTGTGTGACTATTTGGTTGTCCCTGGGCTTCCATGTTGGTCGGGAAATGTCAGGGGCACCAGAGAGGAGCATTGAACTAACTGTCGGGCATGGAATAGTCCCCTGTAGCTCAGTTGGTAGAGCATGGCGCTTGCAACGCCAGGGTTGTGGGTTTGTTTCCCACGGGGGGCCAGTATGAAAATGTATGCACTCACTAACTTTAAGTCGCTCTGGATAAGAGCGTCTGCCAAATGACTAAAATGAGAAAAAAAAAGTGATTTAATGTAGAGAGGAGGCCTTCTCTGGTTTCTGTTTGTGCCACGGCAGATTTACACAACAATTACCAAGTCAATGTCACCAGTGTGTCAGGACTTTCCGGTCCATAACCAGGAGATATATCACTTGTCAAGATCAATGTGATAGAATTGGTGCTCCGTGTGAAGAGCAAATGACAACATTACTGTGTGGGTTGCGGCAGGGGAAAGGACGAGTTAATAGCAACACAGCATCACTGATGAACTGTATAAATCAGTCACAGCAAGATGCACACCTACATGCACACTCGGATACAGATCATATATATTTTTATGTTAATCTAAGCTGAAAGTCATGGTTCCCTGTGTTCCAGAACACAAAACAGATCACAACAAACATAAGTGGCTTTTGTTACGACGGTAAGGGGAAAGGCCATATAAACTGAAATGATATTATCTAGTTTCTTCAATATTTCATGCAGGCACATTATTTGTATTGTCATGTGTTGTTGCCTTGATACAGGTATTCTTCAGCATTGAAACAAACACACAGAGCCCTTCCATGCTGGAGTGACAATCAATCCATCCCCTCAAAAAAGTATCCAAAAAAAATGAGATAGATCTTTGGATTGCACCTGGGATGAAATTATAGTATTTTAAACAACAATTAACCGAAGCGGCATAATTGAGCGTGGGTTCGGTAGCAAAGCGACACTAATCTCGCACACCATCCAACATTGAGATACGATTGTTCTTTTTTGTAGTTAGACACATATATTTCCGCTTGGTCAACAGGAAATAGTACATTACAGTATAAAATATGAACGGCAGACTTCAACTTCAGCCATGGGGCGTGATACTGATTATTCAGTCATCATAGCGACGGGTCATGTTGTCGTGCCAGCTAACGTCCTGTCATGCTTTCTTTTCCTTGCTTACGAATGGAGCAGCAAACCAGACAGGTAAGAGTGAAAGGATGTGAGATGCTGACAATACCACAACAACCCCAACCTCAACCCTTTAGTATCCCTTTGAGGACATTTCCTACATTCTAGCTTGTTGGACAGAGTTCAATCATTGCAGAAAGCGGGTTTCCGCTTCTGTGCAAATCCAACGCACTTTCAAAAGTCAGCTGTTTGCATTGATTGAATTCAGACCCAAGTGCCAAATTATTGTATTTGAATTGACACTATATATTTGATCAGCCAGGACAGTTCATCTTCAAGATTTTAAGTGAGCTTTCATTTCTTTCGTTACTCTCACCCTACATTACATTAAAACATCAATACATTTGATATTATTCCTATTTGACAAGAACCTACCTTGTGATTAGAGTTGACACTGTAACGTCCTCATCTTGATATTCACCAACATGTCTGACTGTCCTGTCTGTCTCAATACAAAGGGTCAATTTCTTGATGAACACAACCGCTACAATTCCCTATTTCTTAGATTCCAATTGAATTTCATGTCTCACCGTTTGTCCGCAAGAGACAACTTACTTGCCTGCCTAGAACAGACCTGCATGCATTACAATGCCTAGACTGTACCCCCTCACTTTCTCCTTAATTCTCAAAATGCATGAACATTGAATGTCAATAATATATCACAAATAGATATATTTCTTCAACAGTATGACATCATAGCCAAATGTACTCACTGGCCAGGAAAGCACTATACCATACCGGTACTTTAACAGCATTTTCCCAGCTTTCCCCACACAACTACTCCCCAATCATTGCATTTCATGTTTTATTCAGCTTTCAAATTTGATTAATCATGTGTTTTTATCAGATGAGCCCTTGCATCACTAGATGGCTATTACGTTGTAGGTTCTGGTTAAGGTAGATTTACCACACTCTCACAATGTTAGACATAGACTCTATGTGTTCAGATGTACCCATTCTATCATTTTCAGCCTTTTTCCCCCACCAAATTTAGCTAATCGTATGGAGGCATGATTCATTCTGTATGGTCCCGTCTGTGTGTGGTAGATGACCTCAGATGGCGGTATCGACCTCGCACGACCCATTTCATCCTTTGTTGTTGCTCCTGACCAATACACCATTGATCCCCCAAGGCTGTTTACACAAACCTCATTGCTTCCCATATAATGCAATGGTCAGTCATTTTTTACTTAGCCCTGACGAGGAGAGGTTGGAGGTCAGAAGTCAAAAGATGATTAACTATTTAAAAGGTCACTTGTACCCCAAACACTTCTTGTTACACAGATCAAAATCTTTGGGCAGATCCCTTTGTCAAAGCTCTTTGATAATGATTGCAAGTGGTAAAAATATTATATCCCCTATATAAATGGATTATAGCTCATTGATGAAATCTCCATCTTCCGTGTTGGTTAATCTCAGGTCTGAATACTTATGGCACCTCCATATCTTCTTATAAGCATGATATGGAATTATTTAGACTCCATTCCTGATGTCGGAATGAATTAAAGATGCACTAAAGTTAATCACCGGGCTTTAACTTTATGCCTCTAGAATTGTTAATCTGATAAGCATTAATGAACATTAAGATATATGTCCCACTAAGAGTAGCATTCATCCCCATGTATTCTAAACATAACACAATCTGGATTAAAGGAGGACACGAACTATCCTGGAACATATCGGATGTAATTAATCATTAAGACATTATATTGTGTATGTAAAATGCATACATTTTATTATATTGTCATTTAATGTAAGGGAATATCTTCAACAGGGAAGGAAAATGCACCAAATAAACGATATAATAATATATATTGATGTTTTACATGTTTTTTCCCCACAGGAAAAGGGCAGAATCCGAAGCTAGAAAAGGAAGTCTGCCCAACAGTAAGGAGATGCTGTCTCATAACCCCACCGACCCTGTGGAGCTTCGACGCATGAACTTCCAAACGCCTGGTAAGGGCTCCGGCTCACGCCCATCACTTCCATCTCACCCATTGTGAAAGCAAACATCAATCACACAAACCACTGCAGGGCTTCCTATATCCTATTCACTCAATTACTTTTTAAACTACAGTACGTCAGAGTCAAAATAAGATGAATGTAGTTACTAATCTTTACCTGAATTAGGAGGTAAAGGAGCAGAATTAATGTCATTTATCAAATTATGAATTAGGTTTGTTATCATTGGGGGAGTGTGTGAATGTGTCCTCTTTGCGATGTGCTTGCTCATGTGTGACCTCTTTAAAAGGCAACACCTAAATGCTAAACCGACACTTCTCACTGAGTTCTTGTGACTAGAACATTCTGTGGGGTCAATGTTCAAAGTGTGGAAAATGGACAGGTGGCAGAGAAAAAACACACAGGGTCAAAAATGAGAGAGAGAGAGAGAGAGAGAGAGAGAGAGAGAGAGAGAGAGAGAGAGAGAGAGAGAGAGAATGTGGAGAATGAGGTATAAGGCGAGCACTTTCATGGCAGTTAACATCATCTGTCTTCACGAGTCACCTAGATCGGGGAGGCCTTTGCCAAGCTAACACTAGTCTCCTCAAGAGTGACAGCGTAGCATATTGGAAGTCAAAGTTTGCGATGAGGTGAAGGCTACAATACTATGACAGTGTCATAATACCAAAGTACATCCTCTATTAGGCCAGTGGAGAGAAGAGCGGGCCAGTGACAAGCTGTGAACACAAATGTCCCCTCCCTTTTGACCTTCTGCGGCGAGGTGAACATCCGTCATGCCTGAGCTGCCTGGTCAAGGGACCCTTTTTGTTGCCGAGGGGAAAAAGATGGCCGTCACAGTCTATTTGTCCTGAGGAGAGCCAATGTATTTTCTCCCAGCTACCTTTTTTGACATGCTCAACTTGGTAGTGAGAGCAGTGTGACAGGTGTTCGGGGACTGCTAAGAATGTTGTAATGTTAAAGCCATATATTTCAGGTCAGCTCGTATGAAAGGGGAATAAATTATAAAGAGTATGCATATTTATGAAACCCCTACTCTCAATGACCTTATATCCATTAATGGCAATTACAAACTTGGCAAGAGGGGGCGTTTTTTCCCCTCTTAGTTTCCGCTTTGAGAAGGGGAGTTCAGAGTGATCTAAACCGCCACACTTTCCCCATTCTGGAACCATTCCGGAATCCTCTACAACCATCTTGATTGGTCTCACACACCGTTCTCATCTTCCAAAGAGCCTCTCTAAGTGGCTCTCGACTTGCTGGAGAGGTCCAAACATCTTTGTCTCCCTCTTCTATAGCTTCCTCTCCAACTCTGATTGGTGC